>NW_004444092.1:733823-756081 GCF_000243295.1 Trichechus manatus latirostris
AGAACTAAAACAATTCCGGAGGCCAACTCTTCAGACAGGGATTGGACTGGACTGTGGGACATAAACTGATACTTGTGAAGAATGTGCCTCTTAGACAAGTAGATACAAGAGACCAAAGGGGCAGCTTCTATCCAGAGGTGAGATGGAAAGGCAGAGACAGTTAGGAGCTGGTTGAATGTTCATGGGGAAATCAGGGGCGGAGGGGAGGAGTGTGCTGTCGCAGAATGGGGTGAGCGGTTGGGGTCTCATAACAATGTATGTAAAAAAAAATTTCTGTACGGGAGACTAACTTGAAATGTAAACTTCATTTAATTACTACAATAAAAGAAAAAGAAAGAAGTTAAAAAACAAAAAGACCCTCTAAGAGATTAATTGACACAGTGGTTGCAAAAATGGGCTCAAACATAGCAATGACTGTGAGGATGATACAGGACTGGGTAGTGTTTCTTTCTGTTTTACACAGGGTGGCTATGAGTTGGAACTGTCTGGACGGCACCTAACAACAACAATAGGTGACAACATTTGCAAAGCAGGAATTCCTTGAACAACATTTACAATAATGGTCATGCTGATTTGATATAAGAAGTTCACACATCCATTTGCTAGAAATTCTGATGCCTTCTTCCCTTTCTTACTTTTCCTTCTTCAGTCTTCCATTCTCCCAGAATATCATTGCATATAACATAATGTGTTTCAACTACTAAACCATGGTGATTTGATTTGGTCTCTAGCAGTTGAGCAATCATCCTTGTTATGGTCCTGTCATTTCAGATGTCTAGAGTTGACTAACACATCCAGTTTTTATTTCAGGCTAAAAACAAAAGAGTGAAATTGGTGTTCTTAATTGCACCATTTTAAGGTATTTAGTCACTTAGTCATTTTTAGAAGAAAAATCTTTTTGTGATTGTTAAGGCTAACATTCAGCTGAATTCATTGCCACCATTTTAAGTGATGGTAAGTCACTTGATCCTGACTCAAAATGCCCAATTAATTTCAATAACAATTCAGAGTATGCATTTAATACCAGAATCAAGGATGATAGATTGTGTTCTCATTTCACAGAATTTTCTTCTGCTATCCAAAGGAATCATTTCCCCCAGAGAGAACCACCTAGACAGACTGAAACAATTGTTGTAAAGTGTCGCTTTGCATCAACTTCATTTTTAACTACTAATCAGAGAAACCTAATTAGATGTGCTATTTTCTTATTCCTCAGTTTTTGAAAGTAAAGATCTAAAAAGAATTCTCTCTCACTTTTTCCAATTATTAAGTCTGGTTTCAGTGCAGATAAAAAAATTGGATGTTGATTTCTCTGACATTTCAAACTAAATTTTTTAGGTTAAAAAAAAACTATTAGAAACTTAGTTATTTGTAATAAAATTATGTTAGCTCTACTTGACAAGATTGCTTTAGAACTAAAGCTTTGAAACCTGTCACAGGTCTTAAAAATAAAATTGCTTGAGTAGCTGAAGAGAACTGTATTAAAATGCAAATTTCCAGCTGTTAATATTTCTTCAAAAACCAATAATCCCTTAAGGCCACCAATATGTCACAATACTTAATGGAAAAATATCCCTTAGGCAGAATGGCCTAAGTTGACTTTTGATTAAACTTAAAATATTATATGGCAAAAAATTTAAAATAAAAAACAGAACATAAATATAAGACTCAAAATGTTAATCAGTATGCAACCAGGTGTAAGGGAGGAAGAGATACATCTTATATTATTAATTTGGGAGTAATCCACCCTGCTTGAAAATTATCTCACTAATAATTGGTAATATAAAGTATATATCTCTTCCAATGCAACCCAATAATTACATATTTGTGTTTGTCTTTGTGAATGAAAGACAGCTCCATTTTGAAACCGATAAGGGGAGTTTTTTGGCAATAGATACTCACTGGGAAAAAATTAACAAAAACTAGACATAAGCATTAACATCCTATACATTTCAATAGGATTTATAGAGGTAATAGAATGCTGAAAATGGAATTTTATGAAGAGTTTTATTGGGTATTGCTGTAAAGAAATACAGGATCTTCAAGAAATTAAGTCTTCTTTTTTTCCTAATATTTTAATGAAAATTTTCAAACATACAGAATAGTTGGAATAATTGCGTAGTGCACACCCAAATACTATGTAGTTAGATTCTACAAAAAACATTTTTTTATACTTGTTTTTATGCTCACTTCTGTAAGAAGCATCTGTACATTCTAAGGATGATTCTTCTTCCAGACTGGTTGGTCCCAAAGTGGTACAGGTATAGTCTATTCACCAGCTAATGAACTAAGTGATTAAATGTTAAAAGACTGTCTTTGATATAAAATTTTCTAAAATTTACCTTTTAAGTAGTTACATTAGAACAATATCTGGGTTAAGGTAATTCACTTAAATCTGAAGTCCAAACCTTTCTAAAAATCTATTACAAATAAGAACCCAGATGACATAATCCTAGAGATGGAGCACATTCTTTAAACATCACTTGATTTTCTCTCATTCTAAACCAGACCAAAGATTTTATTTATTCATTTATTTTATATCTTTGGTTGAGAAATTTAGTCCAATTCACGGATGTTCAATCCAACATAGGTAAATCATTTTAAAATATATCCTGCCTTCCAAGGAGCTTTCTGTCATATCAAAACAAAACAAAAAAAACCCTTTGCCATTGAGTATATTCAGAGTCATAGCGATCCTATAGGCCAGAGTAGAACTGCCCCATAGGGTTTCCAAGGAGCAACTGGTGGATTCAACTGCTGACCTTCTGGTTACCAGCTGAGCTCTTAACCATTGCACCACCAGGGCTCCAAAACAAACACCAGGGTAATTAATTAAAGAACTGCATTTGAGTTATCTTCCCTATTCACCCCACCATTCACACTATCCACACCACCTCCCCAACCACGTTTCCCAAGCTGCTGTTATTTTTGCCCCAAAGTATTAAATGCTCTAATGACTAATGGCAACAAAGAAAACAAGTTATCATTTTTAAGAATGTATACTTGTGTGTGGAGCCCTGGTAGTGCAGTGGTTAAGCACTAGGCCGCTAACAAAAAGGTCGGTGGTTCCAACCCACCAGTAGTTCCATGGGAGAAAGATTTGGCAGTCTGCTTCTGTAAAGATTTACAGCCTTGGAAACCCTATGGGGCAATCCTACTCTGTCCTATAGGGTCGCTATGAGTCAGAATAGATTCAAAGGCAGTGGGTTTGGTTTTCAGCAGAGTTTACCGAAATTATTTGGGGAAAAATAAGTATCAAATAAAATAATTTACTTTGGAATAGTTCTCAATTCCCAAGATGAAAAGCTTGTGAATAACAGCTGTGCTTTCTTGCTCCTTCCCAACATGAAAATGCTATTGATTTTTTAATGAAACAAAATAAAATAAATACCTGTGTATAAAATCAGATCATAAAAAGCACTATATAAAATATTTTCTTAGGTAAATATATTCTAATTAATAAAGCTCTATGATCTGTTCTCTGCTCCCATACAACTATGGATAGTACCATGAAGTCAGAAGAATTATAACAGCTGTCCAAAAATTCCACATCTCTGACCATGAACTCCTGTCACAACTTTCAGCAAATTTGATAGAGCGGTTCTAACAGTTGATTTCTTCCCTATCATTGTCTACTAAATATATTGCTGAAACATTTTTCCCATTTCTGATTTGTTTCAAGAACCTAAAGAAATCCTGGAACAATATTTCGAAAAGCAACAGTTCACTTTTCATGGGTTTGGAGTGTGCCTTTCATTTTATAGGCTGGCAACAAGATCCCCAGTTTACTATACAGTTAGGTGCTATCTACAAAAGATGCATTTTATGTATAAAGACAAAGTTAGGTTGAAAGTAAAATGATGAAAAAAGTTATACCATGCAAATAGTAACCATAAGAAAACTGATACGTCTAAATTATTATCAAAGTAGATATAAAGACAAAGAATGTTACATAAGTGGGACATTGCATAATGTTAAAAGGAACAGTTCACCAAGAAAACATAAGCATACTAAACATGCAGGATTTAATAATAAAACTTCAAAATTAATGAAGCAAAAATTGAGATAGCACACTACCAAACAATTGAAAAAATATATATTTTCAACGCAAATGATAACATTCACCAAGGTAGAACACGTGTTGGTCCATAAAACAAGACTCAAAATTTTTCAAGAGATAGATACCTTACCAAATATATCCTCTGACAACAAAGTAATTATATTAAAAATCATTAAAAATTACATATCCAGAAAATCCCAAAACGTTTGGAAATTTAAAATTATACTATAACACATGGGCAGATACCCTTTCTTTCAATCTGGGTAGACTTGCGACTGCTTTGACCAATAGAATGTGGCTGAAATGATACTGTTACTTCTGAGACTAGGTCAAAATAAGTCATGCAGCTTCTGCCTCAGTCACTGAAATGCAGATTCTAGGAGTACTGAGCCACCATCTAAGAAGTCCAACTACTTTGTGACTGCCATACTATAAGAAAGCCAAAGCCACATGGAGAGGTCACATGTAGAAACTCCAGTTACAGTCCCAGCTGAGTCCATTCTATGACACATCCCAAACCTGGTGCCAAATCTCCATACGATTATAACTCCAGTTGTTCAAGTTACCCCAGATATTTTTTTCGTCCTACCAGAGGTCCCAAATATCTTGGAAAAGAATAAATCATCACCACTATCGTTGTTGTTAGATGCCCTCAAGTCGGTTCCAACTCATAGCAACCCTATGTACAACAGAAAGAAATGTTGCCTGGTCCTGCGCCGTCCTCACAATCCTTACTGTGGTTTAGCCCATTGTTGCAGCCACTCTGTCAATCTATCTCATTGAGGGTCTTCCTCTTTTCTGCTGACCCTCTACTTTACCAAGAATGATGTCCTTCTCCAGGGACTGATCCTTCCTGATAACATGTCCAAGTATGTGAGATGTAGTCTCACCATCTTTGCTCTAAGGAGCATTCTGGCTGTACTTCTTCCAAGACAGATTTGTTCTTTCTTCTGGCAGTCCACGGTACATTCAACATTCTTTGCCAAGCCCATAATTCAAATGCATAAATTCTTCTTCGGTCTTCCTTATTCATTGTCTAGCTTTCACATGCATATGAGATGATTTGAAAATACTATGGTTTGGGTCAGGCATACCTTAGTCCCCCGAAGTGATATCTTTGCTTTTTAATACTTTAAAGAGGTCTTTTGCAGCAGATTTGCCCAATGCAATGCGTTGTTTGATTTCTTTACTGATGCTTTCATGGGCATTGGTTGTGGATCCAAGTAAAATGAAATCCTTGACAATTTCAATATTTTCTCCATTTCTCATGATGTTGCTTAGTGGTCCAATTGTGAGGATTTTTGTTTTCTTTATGTTGAGGTGCAATCCACACTGAAGGCTGTAGTGTTGGATCTTCATCAGTAAGTGCCTCAAGTCCTCTTCACTATCAACAAGCAAGGTTGTATAATCTGCATATCGCAAGCAGTTAATGAGTCTTCCTCCAAACCTGATGCCTCGTTATTCTTCATATAGTCCAGTTTCTCAAACTATTTCCTCAGCATACAGACTGAATAAGTATGGTAAAAGGATACAACCCTGATGCATACTTTTCCTGATTTTAAACCACTCAGTGTCCCCTTGTTCTGTTGGAAGGACTGCCTCATGGTCTGTGTACAGGTTCAGCATGAACACAATTAACTACTCTGGAATTCCCATTTTTCTTAATGTCATCCATAATTTGTTATGATCCATGTCATAGTCATCTAGTGCTGCTACAACAGAAATACCACAAGTGGATGGTTTTAATGAAGAGAAGTTTAGTTCCTCATAGTCAAAGTAGGCTAAAAGTCCAAATTCAGGGCGTCAGCTCCAGGGAAAGGCATTCTCTCTCTGTCGGCCTTCTCATCAGTGTTCCCCTGGACTAGGAGCTTCTTGGTGCAGGGACCCGGGTCCAAAGGACACGCTCTGCTCCTGGCACTGCTTTCTTGATGGTATGAGGTCGCCCGTCTCACTGCTCACTTCTGTCTTTTATATCTCAAGAGATTGCCTCAGGACACAATCCAGTCTTGTAGATCCAGTCCTGCCTTACTAACACAATTGCCACCCATCCTCCCTCATTAACATCATAGACGCAGGTTTACAACATACAGGAAAATCACACAGTACCAGGAATCATGGCCTAGCCAAATTGGTACACACATTTTTTGGGGGACATAATTCAAACCATGACAATCCACATAGTCGAATGTCTTTCCATAGTCAATATAACACAGGTAAATATCTTTCTGGTATTGTCTGCTTTTAGCCAAGATGCAACTGACATCAGCAATATCTCATTCCACATCCTCTTCTGAAATCGGCTTGAATTCCTGGAGGATACCTGTTGATGTACTGCTGCTACAATTTTTGAGTTATCTTCAGCAAAATTTTACTTGCACATGATATTAATGATTTTTTAAAAAATAATTTCAGCATTTTGTTGAAACTCCTTTCTTTGAAATGGGCACAAATATGGATCTCTTTCAATCGGTTGGCCAGGTAGCTATCTTCCAAATTTCTTGGCATAGACAAGTAAGCTCTTCAAGTGGTGCATCCATTTGTTGAAACATCTCAACTGGTGTTCTGTCAATTCCTGGGGTTGTTTTTCCCCAGTGCCTTCAGTGCAACTTGGACTTCTTCCTTCAGTACCATCAGTTCTTGATCACATGCTACCTCCTGAAATGTCTGAACGTCTACCGATTCTTTTTGGTATAGTGACTCTGCGTATTCCTTCCATCTTCTTTTGATGCTTCCTGCATCGTTCAATATTTTGTCCATAGAATACTTCAGTATTGCAACTTGAGGCTTGAAGTTTCTCCTCAGTTCTTTCAGCTTGAGAAATGCTGAGTATGTTCTTTGCTTGGGTTTTCTAACCAGGTTTATGCACATTTCTTTATAATACTTTACTTTGTCTTCTCGAGCCACCCTTTGAAATCTTCTGTTCAACAGTTTTACTTTGTCATTTCTTCCATTCCCTTTAGCTGCTCTATGTTCAAGAGCAAGTTTCAGAGTTTCTTCTGACATCCATTTTGGACTTTTTTTTTCTTTACTGTTTTTTTTAATGGCCTTTTGCTTTCTTCCTGTATAATGTCCTTGATGTCATCCCACAGTGCGTCTTGTCTTTGGTCATTTGCGTTCAGTGTGTCAAATCTATTCTTGAGATGGTCTCTAAATTTAAGTGGGATATACTAGAGGTCATACTTTGGCTCTCGTGGACTTGTTTTAATTTTCTTCAACTTCAACTTGAACTTGCATGTGAGCAGTTGATGGTCTGTTCCACAGTCGGTCCCTGGCTGTGTTCTGATTGAGTATAGTGAGTTTCTCCATTGTCTGTTTCCACAGATGTAGTCAATTTGATTCCTGTGTATTCCATCTGGCAAGGTCCACATGTATAGTCACCATTTATATTGTTGAAAAAAAGATATTTGTAATGAAAAAGTTTTCAGTCTTGTAAGATTCTATCATTTGATCCCTGGCATTATTTCTATCACCAACGCCATATTTTTCAACTACTGACCCTTCTTCATTTCCAACTTTTGCATTCCAATGACCACTGATTATCAAAGCATCTTGATTGTAGGTTTGATCAATTTCAGACTGCAGAAGTTGATAAAAATCTTCGATTTCTTTGTCTTAGGCATTAGTGGTTGGTGTGTAAATTTGAATAGTGGTATTAACTGGTCTTCCTTGCAGGCATATAGATATTATCCTATCACTGACAGGGTTGTACTTCAGCATAGATCCTGAAATGTTCTTTTTGACAATGAACGCGACTCCATTACTGTTCAATTTGTCATTCCTGGCTTAGTAGACTTATGATTGTTGATTCAGAATGGCCAATACCAGTGTATTTCAGCTCACTAATGCCTAGAATATCTATATTTATGTGTTTCTTTTCATTTTTGATGATTTTCAATTTTCCTAGATTCATACTTCATATATTACATGTTCCAATTATTAATGGATGTTTCCAACTGTTTCTTCTCAATTTGGGTCACCAATATGCACTGTACGAATTCCTGTACCACAAAATCCACAATCATATAAATTGGTTTTTGTCTGACACCATTCAATTTTGGAATGGGTTATTACTCAGCAATAGATAACTGGGATATATACACACACAATCTTTATATATAT
Source organism: Trichechus manatus latirostris (assembly GCF_000243295.1). Lineage (NCBI taxonomy): Eukaryota > Metazoa > Chordata > Mammalia > Sirenia > Trichechidae > Trichechus > Trichechus manatus. The sequence goes on from NW_004444092.1 coordinate 742,003, forward strand.
AAAGATTTCCTGTTCCTAAAGACCAAGAAGATTGCTCTTTGATTACTCTAACACAAGGTTAAATTACTAGTAACTTAAAAATTTCACAACCTGTCCAGATACGTACCCAATGTGACTGATATGTACTCAGTGTTCTGAGCCTTAGTTTCACAAAGTTGATCTCTGTATTAGAAAAATTGATTTTACCATTTCTAGAGGTGATCTCTTTTTTTTTTGGTCAGTGTTGCTCTAGTCTTCAGTTACTCACCACCACTCTGCATGAGTTCTGCAGCATAAAATAATTTTAAACTTAGTTACACAATTTTCTAAGATAAATATGTTAAAATAATTTTCATAAAACTTGGCAAAACAACATAATATCTCAGTTAACTACTTGTTATTTTTTTATTTTCAGTCCGAAGTAATTAGTTTTTATACTAATAAACAGGTAAGAGCTTTTTTTTCACTTTGGGTAGTGTCAAAAAACAGCCCAATGATCTTCTAAATTCTTTAAGAGAGGATAAAAATCTTTCTTTATATCCACTAAATAAAGGGAGGATCAGAATCAATGAGCAATATAATAATTTTTGTAGCTTATAGTCCTTTTACACGCATTTTTAATTCTTCCAAATTATTCCATAAGATAGGTAGAGCAAGTATTTTTATTGTCATTTTATAGACGAGTAAGCTGAAGTTCAAAATGATTAAGTGTGGTGCCAAAGTGTCACAGCTGTTCACTAATTAAGGAAATACTCACGTCAGCCTCACTCAAACAACCTTGAGAATATATCTTATAGAAACTTCAATATATTTTGCCAGATTTGTGTCATTGCTTTTTCTATTATTTTGTTTGTTTCTTTACTTGCATAAAACTGTCAAAGCTGTGTTATTTAAAAAGATATAACTGGACTAATAAACATAAGATGTGATAGCATATGTCAAAATTTAAAAATAAAGAAGTATAGAAACTGAAGCTCAAGAAAGTTTTGTAATTTACTCCAGGTACTACAGGTAATAACAGGTGAAGTTTAAGTTAATACACAAACCTTACTAAATCCAAAATTTTTCTCTTTGTCTTTCCCACATACTCTTCTGAGATATAACCTGTGATAGTTTTATGTGTCAACTTGTTTAGGTTGTCGTTCCCAGTTATCCAACCAAACACTAATCTAGGTGTTGCTGTGTAGGTATTTTGTAGATGTGATTAAAGTTCATAATTAGTTGTCTTTAAACAAGAGAGATAATTCTAGATAACCTTGGTGAACCTAATTAAATCAGTTGTAAGGCCTTCAGAGCAGAGTTGATATTTCCCTGAAGCAGTAGAAATATGTCTGCGGACATCAGCTTCAAACCATTCCTGAGAGTCCCAGCCTACTTTTTCTGATAGCCTGCCCTACATGATTTTGGACTTGCCCAGCCAGCCCCCAAAATCATGAAAGCTAATTCCTGGCAATATATGTCGCCTACTGGTTCTGTTTCTCTGGTTGAACCCTGGATGATATGTACCCAATGTTCTGGGCCTTAACTTCATAAAGTTGAGCTCTGTATTAGAAAAAAAATTATTTTACCAATCCAAGAGACTATCTCTTGTTTTGTCAATGTTGATCTAGTCCCCAATTACTCACCACCAGTCTACCACATGCTAATCACTCAATAGACACTATTTGCATATGTGCAGGGTCCTCAGAAGCCCCCCTGAATGTTTATGGAATATATTAAGAACTTACATGCTCAAGGTCCCAAAAAAGATACAGGAAAATGAGAAGAGTGTGATATCATCCAGGCTAGGGGAATAGAGTTTCATTAAGAAAACAGTGAAGAGTATCAAGTAGAACCAGGATATTCAGTTCATTTATTATCACAGAGTAAATTTATGATTCCTAAATTCTCATAGCTTTGTTGTTCAGTTGCTTCCTCCTGCCATTCAATAATGTTTAATTATACAAAAGACACACAAACTGAAAATTGACAAAAAGATCTAGTAGACGCAGACAAGTTACTGAAACTCAGAAGAGATATCCTCTTGTAGATTTTCAAAGAGTACACAGAATGCCAACTTCTACAAAACAAGCAGAGGCTTTTGATAGCACAGAATAAACCATGACTAAAGAATGTTAGAAATAAGAAGATTTTAAAAAATGAACAGAAAATGAATTTCCCTTTACTCTTTACAGGAGCCCTGGTGGTGCAATGGTTAAGAAATCAACTGCTAACCAAAAGGTCAGCAGTTTGAATCCACCAGCTGCTCCTTGGAATTCCTGTGGGGCAGTTCTACTCTGTCCTATGGAGTCACTACAAGCTGGAATCAACTCAATGGCAATCGGTTTGGGGTGTTTTTTGGTTACTCTTTACAAAGCATGTAGCTAACTTATGCTCATAATGATAAAGTGTGTTACCTAGTTCTTTACATGTCTTAGAGTTGCTCAATTATGTGAAGGTTATATTTCCATTTTAAGAACCTCTGGTGATGCAACAGATAAGCATTCAGCCGCTAGCCGAAAGGTTGGCAGCTCAAATCCTCCCAGCGGCTCTGTAGGAGAAAGACCTGGTAATCTGCTTGTGTAAAGATTACAATCAGGCAGAGCCAAGACAGCAGGCTAGTCGGATGCACTAAACCATCTCTCTGCAACAAAGACCCAAAAAACCAAGTAGAACAGATACAGATGTCAATCCTGGAACCCTGAACCTTAAATGAACTGATAAAGTATTAGATTGGAATCCACTTAGAAGAAGAAACTGATCGAAAACAGTGAACAAGTAGAGATACTAAATGGAGGTTCTCTGCCAATTGACACAACACAGTGTGGCCATCTTGGAATAAAGTCAACAACCCCACACGAAGAGCACAGAAAGCCACCTTCATGGTATTCCCAACAGGAGACAGAAGTACAGTGTGGACACACCCAGAGAGAAGTAAGACCATGTTTGGTGCTGCAGCTCAAGAAAGTGCCCACATACTCTCACACCAGAGGGGCATGCTCCTACAACCCCCACCCTTCTAGTAAATAGCAACACAAATGGCCCTATCCTGGCAACCTCGACCGCCAGGGACCACAGTACAAATCCGTCATTTGCCTCCCCATCCAACACCATCCACCCCTACCTTCACCCCCTCTCCCACCTCTCTCCTCCACCTCCTACCATGCCCTGAAGCCCCAAGCGAAACCAGCCCCATGACACCTCCCTCTCCACTGGCTCCAACCAGTCACACCCCACCCCTTGAGTGGAACCAGCCCCGTGATACCAACTTCTCACCAGCTCCACCTTGCTGTGATGCAGACGAGTGACATTCCTGCCCCTTCTCCCCATGCTGGACTTACCCTGATGCACCATAGCTGAGCAACCAGCCCTGCCCACCTGGACAAGGTGATGAGAACTATAGTGCCCACAGACAAGCAAGCAACAACGCATGCCTGACCTGCCTGCTGAGACATAATCAAACAAAACAAAAAAGCAGGATGAAACAAACAAACCTATAATCAATAAATAAAGACAATAATACCTGAAAGTCTCTAAGACAGCAGACAATATCAAAACATACAAAAAAAGCAGTATAAAATGGCTCCAAATTGTAACTAAAATAAAGCACCAGATGACCTTCCAGTAGAAGAAAAATCACTGGAACTACCTGATACAGCATTCAAAAGTCTAATATTCGGGACTCTGCAAGAGATCAGGAAAGAGACTAAGGAAAACACAGACAAAGCCAAGGAAAAAATAGACAAAATCATGAAAAACACAGACAAAATCAACAAAAAACATATCCAAAATCAAGGAAAACACAGGCAAAGCAATAGAAGAATTCAGGAAAATAATATAAAACAAAACATCAAAATAAATAAACAATTAAGAATCATACAAAAACAGCAATTAGAAATCCAAAACATAAAAAAATTTAAGAATTGAACAACTAAATAGAAGGTTTTAGGAGTAAATTTGAAATAACAGAAGACAGAATCAGCAAAATTGAAGACAAATCTATTGATGCCACTTCGAGGAAAATTAAGAGAAAAGAATGAAGAAAAATGAAAAAACTCTAAGAACTATGTAGGGTACAATCAAAAGCAAAAATTTGCACGTGATCGGTGTTCCAGAACAAGGGGAGAAAATGGAAAACACAGAGAAGATCATGAAGATTTGCTGGCAGAAAACTTCCCTAATATCATGAAAGACAAAAAGCTGATCATCTCAGATGCTCAACAAACCCCATACAGGAGAGATTCCAGAAGAAATTCAAGACATATCATAATCACATCCCCAAACCAAAGACAAAGAATACCGAGAGCAGCTTGAGAAAAATGAAAAGTTGCTTACAAAGGGGAAAGAGGAAGACTAAACTCAGATTACTAAGCAGAAACCATGAAGGCAAGAAGACAATGGGATGACATATATAAAATCTTGAAGACAAAAAAATTGCCAACCAAGAATAATATATCCTGCAAAATTCTCTATCTAAATATGATCATGAAATTAGACCATTTCCAGATAAACAGAAATTAATGGAATTTGTAAAAACCAAACCAAACTTACAGGAAATATTAAAGGGAGTCCTTCAGTTAAAGAATCAATAGCATCAGACAACAACTGGAGTCTAGGACACAGAACAGCATCTGCCAGATACCAACCTAGATAAAGAACTCTCAATAATAAAACAAAACTAAAAGATCTAAAACAGGGAATCAGAGATGTCAACCTGTAAATAATTACAACATCAAAACAATAAAAGGGGGAATAAACAGTGTAGGTATAGAACTTTCAAATGGAGAGAACATCAAGGCAATATCAAGTAATAAAAGACTGGTTCAAACATAGGAAAATAAGGGCAAATTTTAAGGTAACCACTAAGAATGTTAACAAACCTAATCATCAAAATAAAAAAGAAGAAAAACACAAAGACACAATAAACACAAATTCTACAATAATGAAAAATATAAAAGGAAAATCCACAAGCATAAGGAACTCAGCACAGGAAATTAATAGGAACAAAGAAAACATCAGCACCACAAAAAACACACACACAAAAAATAACAGCAATAAACTCACACCTGTTGATAATCGCACTGAATGTAAATGACTTAAATGTACCCATAAAGAGACAGAGAGTGACAGAATGGATAAAAAACACAACTCATGAATATGCAGTCCACAAGAGATACACGTTAGACACAAAGACATAAATATATTAAAAATCCAAAGATGGAAAAATATATAAAGCAAACAACAGCCAAAAAAAGAGCAGGAGTGGCAATACTAATCTCAGATAAAATAGACTTTAAGGAAAATCCACAATAAAAAAAGGAAGGACATTATATAATGATTAAAGGAACAATCCAGCAAGGTGACATAACCTTAATAAATATCTATGCACCCAGTGACAGGGCTCCAAAATACATAAAACAAATTCTAACAGCACTGAAAAGATAAATAGACAGTTCCACAATAATAATAATAGGAGACTTCAACACACTACTCTCGGTATAGGACAGTACATCTCCACAAAGATACAGAAGATCTAAAGGCCAATATCAACCAACTGGACTGCACAGACAAGTATAGAACACTTTATCCAACAGCAACAAGGTATACATTCTTTACCAACACAGAAGGAACATTCTCCAGAATAGACCACATCTTAGGCCACCAAGCAACCTAACAAAATTCAAAACATTCTGATAATACAAATTATCTTCTCTGATCACAACACCATAAAAGTAGAAATTAATAATAGAAAAAGCAAGGAAAAATAATTTAAAAAAACAATGAAACTGAATAACACCTTGCTTAAAAACCACTGGGTAATAGAAGAAATCAAAGATGAAATGAAAACATTTCTAAAATCAAATAAGAATGAAAACATATCATACCAAAACTTTTGGGACAGTGCAAAGGCAGTGCTCAGAGGTCAATTTATAGCAATAGACACATACATCAAAAGAGAATAAAGGGACAATACCAAAACATTTGCTCTACAACTCAAAACAAATAGAAAGAGAACAGCAAAAGAAGTCCACAGCCCCCAGAAGAAAGGAAATAATAAAGATCAGCGCAGAAATAAATAAAATAGAGAATAGAAAAACAATAGAAAGAATAATAAACCCAAAAGTTGGTTCTCTGAAAGAATCAACAAAATCAACAAACCATTGATCAAACAGACAAAAGAAAAACAGGAGAGGAAGCAAATAACACAAATAAGAAATGAGATAGGGGACATTACACCTGACCCAACTGAAATAAAAAGGATCATAACAGATTACTATGAAAAACTATACTCCAACAAATTTGAAAACCTAGAGGAAATGAACAAATTCCTAGAAACACACTACTTAAACTAATCCAAACTGAGGTAGAAATTCTGAACAGACCCATAAAAAGAGAAGATATTGAAAAAGTAATTTAAAAAAACTCTCAGCAAAAAAAAAGTCCTGGCCCAGATGACTTCACTGGAGAATTATACCAAACATTCAGAGAAGAGCTTGTACCAGTACTACTCAAACTATTTCTGGACATAGAAAATGAAGGAATACTCCCTAATTCATTCTTGTGAAGCCAGGATAACCCTGATACCAATACCAGGCAAGGACACTATAAAAAAGAAAATTACAGACCAATATCTCTTGTGAATATAGATGCAAAAATTCACAACAAAATTCTAGCCAATATAAAAAAAAATAATACAACACGACCAAGTGGAAGTAATACCAGGTATGGAAGGATGGTTCAACATTATAAAATCAATCAATGTAATCCACCACATAAATAAAACAAAAGAAAGAAATCACACGATCATCTCAATCAACACAGAAAAGGCATTGGATAAAGTCCCAAACCCATTCCTTATAAAAACTCTCAATAAAATAGAAATAGAAGGGAAATTCCTCAACATAATATAGGGCATCTATCCAAAATCAACAGCCAGCATCATTCTCAATGGAAAGAGGTTCAAAACATTCCCCCTGACAAGGGAGCAAGACAAGGATGCCCTTTATCACCACTCCTATTTAACATTGTGCTGGAAGTTCTAGCTAGAGCAATAAGGCAAGAAAAAGAAATAAAGCACATCCAAATTGATAAGAAAGAAGTAAAACTATCCCTATTCGCTGATGATATGATACAAAACATAGAGAACCCCAAAGATTCCGCAAGAAAACTACTGGAACTAATAGAAAGATTCAGCAGAGTAGCAGGAGACAAGATAAACATACAAAAATCAGTCGGATTCCTATACACCAATAAAGAGAACTATGAAAATAAAATCAGGAAAACAATACCATTTATAATAGCCCCCAAAAAGATAAAATACTTAGGAATAAATCTAACCAGGGACGGTAAAGACCTATATGAAGAAAACTACAAAACACTACTACAAGAAACCAAAAGAGATCTACATAAATGGAAAAACATACCATGCTTATAGATAGGTAGATTCAACATTGTGAAAATATCAATCCTACTGTTATGGATTGAATTTTGTCCCCCTAAAATATGTGTCATCTTGGTTAGGCCGTGATTCCCAGTATTGTGTAATTGTCCACCATTTTGTCATCTGATGTGATTCTCCCATGTGTTATAAATCCTGCCTCTATGATGATAAGAGGCTGGATTAGAGGCCATTATTTTAATGAAGCAGGATTCAATCTACAAGATAAGGTTGTATCTTCAGTCACTCTCTTTTGAGATATAAAAGAGAGAAGCAAGCAGAGAGGCAGAGGGACCTCCTACCATCAAGAAAGAAGAAACATGGGGGGAGCGCATCCTTTGGACCCATGATCCTTGAGCTGAGAAGCTCCTAAACTAGGGGAAGATTGATGACAAGGACCTTCTCTAGAGCTAACACAGAGTAAAAGCCTTCCCCTGGAACTCGCACCCTGAATTTGGACTTCTAGCCTCCTAGGCTGTGAGAGAATAAATCTCTCTTTGTTAAAGCCATCCACTTGTGGCATTTCTGTTATTGCAGCACTAGATAACTAAGACAGAATTTGGTAACAGGAGAGTAAAGTGCAGCTCTAACAGATTCCCACAACGTGGAAGTGGTTTTGAAACTGTGAATGGGTAGATGCTTGAAGAGTTTTAAAATCCCTAATAGTAAAAGCCTAGATTGCCTTGAAGAGATCATTGGTGGAATCATAGACATCAAAGACAATTCTGGTGAGCACTCAGAAGGAAGTGAGAAGAGTTTTACACTGCAGACAGTGCAGACGGTGAGAAGCAGCAGCAGAGAAATGGCAGCAGCAGAACCAGGAGACCAGGGCGAGACAGCACTGGAGCCAACCCATGGAGTGAGAGAGCTGAGTGCCTTTGCACAAGGGGCTTCCAGGTGGAGTGAGATGCCTTTGGGCACTTATTGGTGGAGCTAGGCTTGCTGACACATGGAACAAGATAGCTGACTGCCTTCTAGTTTACTGGCTGAGTGTTGTGCCTCCAGGCAATTAACAGTGGAGCAAAAGAACTTTGGAACACTTGCCCAGCAGGGCAAATGTGGGTGGTGAGTCCCAAGAGGCCAAGGAACCAGGAAGTAGAAGCTAAAGAGACAAGCAGAGCTGCCTCAGTTTCAAAGGAGGGCCATGGCATCTGGGGTCTCAAAGGGTGGAGCCATGGCCTCTGGGCTTTCAAAGGGTGGGACCACAGCCTCCGAGTTTTCAAAGAGTCAGATCTTCACCAACTTCATTCTGAAGTATGGGGCTGCCTTTCACAAGTGCCAGTGAGATGGGGCCAGATCTGCTGCCAAAGCTGAGGTGGTGGGACTGCCACGCCCAAAGGGCAGAATAATGGGGGCTGCTGTCAGGGCTGAGGGGGCAGAGTTGCCACTCAGATAGAGTAGGAGAATGGGGCCGTCCAAATCTGAGGGAGTAGAGTTCCAATTCCAGTAGGCCTAGAAGGCAGAGCTGAAGCCCAGGATCAAGGGGCCTCCATCCAGAATCCAGAGAATATGGCCAAATCAGAGTCTGGACAGCAGGGCCATTGCCTAAATGGTCTCAGAGAGTAGAGGATTATTTTCAAGCCTTGAGAGCTAATATAATGTGTTTTGCTGACTTGCTTGGTGTCTGTTCTTTCCCTCCAATTTCTCCCATTTGTAATGGAAATGTCTAGCTTGTGCCTGTTCCACCATTGTACTTTGCAAACAGATAACTTGTATTCTAGATTTCACAAATGAAGAGGAATTTTTTAGATTTTGGACTTGGAGTAGATTTAAGACTTTTGCAATGATATGATGGGGTGAATGTGTTTTACATGTGGCAAGTTCATGAATTTTTGAGGGCCAAAGGGTGGAATGTTAGGGATTGAATTGTCTCTCCCAAAAATGTGTGTCAAATTGGCTAGGCCATGATTCTCAGTATTGTGTGATTGTCCAGCATTTTGTCATCAGATGTGATTTTCTTATGTGTTGTAAATCCTACCTCTATGATGTTAATGAGGCAGGATTAGAGGCAGTTATATTAATGAGGGAGGGCTCAATCTACAAGATTAGGTTGTATCTTGAGTCAATCTCTTTTGAGATATAAAAGAGAGAAGCAAGCAGAGAGACAGAGGGATCTTCTACCACCATGAATGAAGAACCAGGAGGGGAGGGCATCCTTTGGACCCATGGTCCCTGTACTGAGAAGTTCCTAGACCAGAGGAAGATTGATGACAAGGACTTTCCCCCAGAACGGACAAAGAGAGAAAGCTATCCCTGGAGTTGGCATCCTGAATTCAGACTTCTAGCCTCCTAGAATGTGAGAGAATAAATTTCTCTTTGTTAAAGTCACCCACTTGTGGTATTTCTGTTGTAGCAGCACTAGATAACTAAGACACCTACCCAAAGAGATCTACGGATACAATGCAATCCCTATCCAAATACCAACAACATTTTTTAAGGAGATGGAAAAACTAATCAGTAACTTTATATGGAAAGGAAAGGGGTCCCGGATAAGTAAATCACTACTGAAAAAGAACAACAAAGTAGGAGGCCTCATACTGACCTCAGAACCTACTATGTAGCTACGGTAGTGAAAACAGTCTGGTAGTGGTACAACGACAGACATACTGATCAATGCAACAAAATGGAGAACCCAGACATAAATCCATCCACCTACAGTCAGCTGATCTTTGACAAAGGTCCAAAGTCCATTAAATGGGGAAAAGACAGTGTTTTCAATAAACAGTGCTGGCAAAACTAGACATCCATCTGTAAAAAAATGAAAGAGGTCCTATACCTCACACCATACACAAAAACTAATTCAAAATGGATCAAAAACCTAAATATAAAACCAAAAACTATATATACACAGACACCAGAAGATAAACTAGATAACTGGGATCTTCTAAAAATTAAACACTCATGTTCATCAAAAGACTTCACAGAAAGAGAACCTGAAGATTGGGAAAAAATTTTTGTCTAAAATCTATAAGATATTCCAACACCTCAACAACAAAAGACAAAAAAAAAAAAAAAATTTGAAAAATGGGCAAAGGATATAAACAGACTCTTCCCAAAGACGACATTCAGGCAGCTAAGAGACACATGAGGAAATGCTCATGATCATTAGCCATTAAAAAAAGCAAAACAAATTCATTGCTGTCAAGTGGATTCCAACTCATTAGCCATTATAGAAATGCAAATCAAAACTACAATGAGATACCATCTCACCCTGACATTACTGGCACTAATCAAAAAAACAGAAAATAACAAATGTTGGAGAATCTGTGGGGAGGTTGAAACTCTTATGTACTGCTGGTGGGAGTGTAAAATGGTAACACCACTTTGGAAAATGATATGGCACTTCCTTAAAAAGCTAGAAATAGAAGTATCATACGATCCAGCAACCCGACTCCTAGGAATACATGCTAGAGAAATAACAGCCGTCACAGGAATAGACTCATGCACACCCATGTTCACCGCAGCATTATTCACAACAGCAAAAAGATGGAAACAACCTAAGTGCCCATCAGCAGACGAATGGATAAACAAATTGTGGTACATACACACAATGGAATACTACAGAAGGATAAAGAACAATAATGAATCTTCAAAACATCTCACAACATGGATGAATGTAGAGGACATTATGCTGAGTGAAATAAGTCAGTCACAAAAGGACAAATAGTGTATGAGACTGCTATTATAAAAACTCAAGGAAAGGTTTACACACAGGAAGAAAAAAATTTTGATAGTCATGAAGGAGGGGAATGGTGGGGAGGGAAAAGCATTAACTAGGTAGTATATAAGTGGTAACTTTGGTGAAGGGAAAGACAGTACACAATACAGGGGAAGTCAGAACAACTTGACCATGGCAAAGTCACAGAAGCTTCATAGACACATCCACTTCCTGAGGGACCCAGTTACTGAGCTGAGCGCTGGGGACCATGGTCTCAAGATACATCTAGATCAACTGGTATAACATAGTTTATAAAGAAAATGTTCTATATCCGACTTTGGTGAGTAGCGTCTACGGTTTTAAAATCCTGTGAGCAGCCATCCAAGATACATTACTTATCTCATACAAGGGAAATAGTAGTCCCAAGGACTAATGGACTACAAGTACTACAGCTTCTACCAGCCTGAGCCCAGAGCAACTAGATAATGCCTGGCTACCACCATCGACTGCTCTGGCAGGGATCACAATAGAGTGTCCCCGACAGAGTGGGAGAAAAATGTAGAACAAAATTCAAATTCACACACACACCAAAAAAAACAGACTTACTGGTCTGACAGAGACTGGAGGAACCTGGAGCGTATGCCCCCAGACACCCTTTTAACTCAGAACTGAGGTCACTCCCGAAGCTCACCCTCTAGCCAAAGATTATACAGGTCTATAAAACAAACAATCGCACGCGTGAGGAAGTGCTTCATAGTGTAATCATGGGCATATCCCCCCAAAAGCAAAGATGACAAGGCGGGAAGGGACAGGAAAACTGGACAAATGAAAATGGAGAACCCGGGGTAGAGAAGCAGAAAGTGTTGACACATCGAGGGGTTCGCAACCAATGTCACAAAACAATGTGTGTATTAATTGTTCACTGAGAAACTAATCTGCTCCATTAACTTTCACCGAAAGCACAATTTAAAAAAAAAAAAAAAAGATTACAGTCAAGAAAGCCCTATGGGGCAGTGCTACTCTGTCACTTAGGGTCACTATGATTCGAAGTCAACTCGACAGTACCCAGCAACAACAGCATTTCTATTCCAGATTTTGCTTTAACTGAGTAGGATCTCTCCCACGCCCAACATAGGGTGGTGCTGCATCTCCAAATAAAGACCAAGTAAACAAAGATTCATCCAATCAATTATTACAGGTGTCTAAATATCCAAGAATATTTCCTTTATTTTATGATGATAAAATTGACCCATCATCAAGTGTTCCATAACACGTACACAAGCAGTTGATGGAATTCTTCATAAGTTTCAGGCTATCATAATAGATATGCACATCATATAATTTTTAGTTTACACAATTATTAATGCCACAAATATATCAAATCTTCCAGAACATACTTCTAAAATTATAACGCAATTCACTAGGAAAGCCTCCAAACCCTAAGGTTGCTTTCAAGCATAGTTTTGTGCTGCCAGCTGAGTAAGTTGATTTTTCAGCTCTCGCTTACAAGATATTTCTTCTTCTTCTTTTTTTTTTTTTCCTATTTCTGATCCTCTACCTTGCTGGGCAGCCTCACGCCTAGCAGGATTCTTTAATCCCAAACTAATTGGCAAAAATCCTCCTGGGAAGATGGATTTCCAGCATTTTAACATCTCAGATTATGTCTGTGATCTTGCCTATATAAGGGCCATTGGACATAAGTAACTCAGTGTTCAGTTTGTCAAATGGCATAACTAATGAGAAACTAGATTTTATTGTTATATTTTTCTTAGAGCTCCCCTGGTGCTTGCATATTAGCATCTGAGCAAATTTCATTATTTTTCTGAATTTATTATTATTATGTTCAGAACACTTAATCTTTTGTATACATTCAAACTAGAATACCATTCTTTCATTTTCCAAATTGTTCTCACAGAGATTATGTACTCTCAAAGTCATACTAAATCCTAGAGCAAGGGATAAAATATTTCTCCCTAATTAATTCAATTTGCTTATGCATATTTGCTCTGTCTACTTTTTTTTTTTCTCATTCCATGCTTGATGACACCTCTCTAAAAAGAAAGCCAACCAAAGGAAAAATAAATGCATGCATGTTAAATTAAGTGCAATCTGACACTAAGTCTAAGTGACCCCCTCCCCATCTCTCATATCACTGGCTGACATGTAAATCATGCAAAAGAGCTACCGGTATAGAATATGATTATACTTTCACAGGTTCCCACGTGTAAAGTATGATGATAGAGTAATAACGCACCTCTGTTACACACCAGTCTAGACTGGTACCAAGACTGATTGAGGGGCTTGACCTCATGATCTTAATGTTTTATTTTTAATGTTCTCTCAGTTCTTATTTATGGTCCAGTCTTGCTTTTAGTTTTCTATATTTTTGCAGAAGAAAAATTTTATATTCATGTACAAAGTATTTCAAAGTGACATCAATATAATTACAGATTGATATCTGCTATAAATATGACCTGTAGCTAAGTTAATTATACCAAATACCCGATAGGTCAGTGCTGCTCAGTTTGGTAAGATGCCCAAAATGGCATGTGTTCACAAACAAGGGCCTGCTTTATAAAAATACCCAAGAAATGAAACCCCTGAAAACAATTAGCTCCTTGTTTTTCAATAAATAAACTGCAACTGATAACAAAGGTTCTTAAAAATCACTTTCTTAAGAGATTTTCACAAAACATAAATCTCTAAAAATCTGCCACCTGGGTGGTTAAGCACGCCACTACTAACGAAAAGTTGGCAGTTTGAATTCACCCACGGGCACCTCGAAGGAAAGGCCTGGCAATCTACTTCCAAAAGACCATAGCCACTGAAAAGCCTATGGAGCACAGTTCTACTCTGACATACAGGGAGTCCCCATGAGTCGTAGATCAACTCAGCAATAACCACTCTGGTTTTGGTTTTATTCATCTATGACAATGATATAGGATTAATAGAACACGAAACTTATTTAAAAATAAGTTGGGGAGGACTTCCGGCAAGATGGCGCTCTAGGTAGAAACACCACGCC
>NW_004444092.1:768459-769972 GCF_000243295.1 Trichechus manatus latirostris
GGTCTGATTTCATGTTTCCTTGATATCCGCAGGTTTGAATCCTACAAAATGAAATTCTTCTGAAATGCAACCTAGAAGTGGCTATGAAAGCAAATGAGCAATTTAAAACAGAAGGGATCCTAGAAAAACACAGTCCTTAGTGACGCAGGCCAACTCCTTGGACCTTGAACAACCATATCCCTGGCCAGCTACCCAGATGTTATGTAACTTCTATTCCCCTAAGTCATCTTCTGGTCATTTTCATTGTTTCTGATCAGACTTGTGGTCATTATCTTATAAATTATCAATAGCTGGACTTAAAAGTTACGGATCTTATCAGCACCACAGCAATACTCTCTGAGAACAGGAAGTCTTTAAGTAATTTTTACATTCTCCTGGCAGAAAGTGCCCACTCGTTGGGAGCTGAAGTTGCAGTGCTTCTGTTTTCCCTCTCTCTTTCTCCAGCGGCTCCAAACAGGTTTTTAAAGATGTAGCAATGAAGAGTCTCCTAGATCATCCAGAGCAACAAGGCTGACTTAAAAAAACATGATTATCACAATTTTAACCAACATAAATAAAATGCACATAACCATTTAAGAAGCACAAAGACATGAGAATTCAGGCAGCAAAAGCATCAACGTTAGCTTAAAGCTAAATTGGTTAGTGAGCCAAACAAAAGGAGCGTGAGAAAGATTATCAAGATAAAACTGAATTTATAAAGAACTTCATGGCTTCAGGGGCAGATGAAGATCCCCCAAGCGGCAGGACCATGCTTGAGAAAGTGGCCTGAGAGTGAGATATCAGGCAAAATTTGACAAATAAGGTCAAGTTAATAAAACGAAATTGACCAATTGCTTTATCTTTATTGTTTCTTTCCCTGTGTGTGTGTGTCCTTTTCTTAGCTTTTGCCACTGGGAGTTTATTTCAGTGATTTTTATACTTACATATTTTTATGGAAGTTTTTAAGGCTATGTATTTTTCTCTGTTACTACCTAAGTGCAGCACAGAGATGCTGTTATGCAATGTCTCCATTATCACTGCAGTTTGTAAAGTCTAGAATTTCCTTTTGTATTTCCCTTTTGACCCAGGAGTTGTTTAATGATTGGATTTTAACTTTCAAAGGGGAAGAGTTTTGTCTTTTTTAAATTAATTTCTAGATTTGTTTTCTTGAATTGTGAACACAAAATGTGTTCTGTAACATTTCCACCAATGGATCTTACAGATGCTTTCTTTGTGACCTAGTAAGATATGAGGGATTTTTGTCAATGTTTCATGTGTAATGGAAAAGACAATGTATTTTTTTTTTCATTGTACTTCAGGTGAAGGCTTACAGAACAAACAGTTTCTCATGAAACAGTAGTACACATGTTGTTTTCTGACATTGGTTAACAACCCCACAACATATCAACCCTCTAACTTAAGCTTTTTTTTTTTTGGTGAAAATACACATAGCCGAAGATACACCATTTCAAAAGTTTCTACATGCACAGTTCAGCAACACTGACTACGCTCTTCCAATTGTGCTGTTATTCTC
>NW_004444092.1:771793-778637 GCF_000243295.1 Trichechus manatus latirostris
AATCTCTTTTGAATGATCTTCAGCAAAATTTTCCTTGCATGTGACATTAAAGATATTGTTTGATAATTTCCACATTCAGTTGGATCGCCTTTCTTTGGAATAGGTATAAATACGGATCTCTTCCAGTCGGTTGGCCTAGTAGCTGTCTTCCAGATTTCTTGGCATAGATGAGTGGGCACTTCCAGCACTGTATCCATTTGTTGAAACATTTCGATTGGTATTCTGTCAATTCCTGGAGCCTTGTTTTTTTGCTAATGACTTCAGTGCAGCTGGGACTTCTTCCTTCAGTACCATTGGTTCTTGATCATATACTACCTCCTGAAATGGCTGAACATCAACAGTTCTTTTTGGTATAGTGATTCTGTTTCAGCTCCATGCATCTGTCAGTTTTTCCTACTGTGGTGGCCTGCGTGTTGCCATGATGATGGAAGCTATGCCATCCGTATTCAAATATCAGTAGGGTCACCCATGGTGGACAGGTTTCAGCTGAGCTTCCGGACTAAGACATACTAGGAAGAAGGACTGGCAATCTACTTCTGAAAAAAATTAGCCAGTGCAAAACTTATGAAATAGCAGGGGAGCATTGTCTGATATAGTGCCAGAAGATGGACCCCTCAGGTTGGAAGTTACCCAAAGTACAACTGAGGAAGAGTTGCCTCCTCAAGGTAGAGTTGATCTAAATGACATGGATTGAGTCAAGCTTTTGGGACCTTCATTTGCTGATGTGTCACGACTCAAAATGAGAAGAAACAGCTGCAAACATCCATTAATAATAGGAACGTGGAATGTATCACCAATCACTCAGCAGGAGACAGACATGGCAGTCTGCTTCCGTAAAGATTTTTAGCCTTGGAAACCCTATGGGGCAGTTCTATTCTGTCTTATAGAGTCACTATGAGTCAGAACTGACTCTACGGCAGTGGGTTTTGGGAAGTTATATATATGTATGTGTGTAGACAAATACATACATGCATGCATACATACATACACATATGTGCGTAAATGTTTGTGGGTGTATGATCTACTTTATTGATTTTATTGTTTAAGTCTTCTATATTCTTGCTTATTTTTTTCCACTTAACCTGTCTTGTACTGACTGTGTGGTGTGTTAAATCCTCTTATTACTATGTTTCCTTCTAGTTTTTAATTGCATCTCCTATACTTTCTGGTTTGTACAGGTGGTTGCTGTGTTACTGGGTGCATAGATAGTTATAACTATTTTATCTGAATTGTGGATTATGTGTTTTAACATTAAAAGTGTCCTTTTCACATTTAATGTTTTTGACTTGAATTATGCTTTTTCTAATATCAAGGTCACAAACCCTGCTGTTTTCATTTAACTACTACACTTTTGTCTAACTCTTGATTTTTAGCCTTCTGAATAGTTTTGTTTTAGGTGTTGATTCTTGATCTAAGAGCAAATTTGAAAAAAAATTAAAGAGTTAGGTCATTTGCATTTATTGATATGGCTTTTTGACAGTTTTTTTCAAATTATTTTATACTGTGAACTATACAACTATGTATATTATTTGTTGTGTGCCTTTCTTTATGTGATGTGTTTTCTTTCTTTTCGTCTCAACTTATTTTTGCACTTCAGAAGGTTTGTACCCTTATTGTATTGGTTACTTTTGCTCCTATAATATATTATGCTCTTACTCTACCATTTTCTTACTTTATTCTTTACTACACTCACCTTCACTATAGACTTTACACTGTATTTTACTATCTGGTTTCTCAGTTTTTAACTATCACCTATTGCCTAAAACTTCAATGAGTTTATTCTTCTTTTCTCTGTCTCTCTTTTCCCATGTTTGGATGCATTATTTTTCATTTCTCAGAATATATAACATGTACATATTAATTTGGATTACCTCTGTAGTGAAGTATTGGCAATGGGATGTTTCTGAGCTAAGCATTATCCTCAGATTTTATTTGATGTCCAATGAGTATACTAGAAACTATACAAATTTGGGGGGTGTAAACAGACTTAAGTTTTAAATCTGAGTTATTGTCCTCATGTTTATGCTCTTGAACAAATTATTTTCCTACTCTTAGCCATTTTTTTTAAGCTGTGAAATGGAATGTCTAATGCCCACTGTATAGGGCTGTTGTGAGGATTAAATAATATCATTTATGTTAAATATTAAGCAGCTGCTCAGTAGACTATATTCTATTGCCACAACTTAAAATTAATATTAATGTAATGTTAATATTAATGTATTGCAGTGGACAATAGCACTCCAATTTTCACTAAAAAATCTGTATTTTTAATGAAAAAAATATGTATAGTCATCATGAGAAATACTGTAATTGCCCATACTCAAAGAAGGGGGCCAGTAGGACAACTCTACTCCCAATTTTATTAAAGCACTCCCCCAACACTAACCACTGCTCCTTTGTATACTTTCTGAAACCACTGATGGGGCACTTTAGCTTCAAAATGCATGATAATCTATTAATTAAATTAACTTCGTGATTGAATGTACAGTTGATTTAAAGTTGGCAGCTCGCTTGTTCCAGACTGAATTTATTCACTACTGAGATTTGGTTGACCACCCCTTCTCCCTAGGCATTGGCCACTTGATCAATGGGGAGTCCTGGCCATCACCACCCTCTCCTCTTGATGACCCTCCAGGTTGCCTTGGGCCTCTCCACTGATATGCTGAAATTAAGGTACTTTCTAAAAATTATTTCCTAAGTTCATAGACAAAACGTATCTTAGGGTCAACTTTAGGAGCTCTGGTGGCACAAGGGCTGTTATGCATTCAGCTGTAAACGAATGGTGGGTGATTCAAACCCACCTAGCTGCTCTGCAGGGGAAAAAGACCCGGTGATCTGCTTCCATAAATGTTGTTGTTGTTGGGTGCCATTGAAATTATAGCAAATAAAACTCTATGGGGCAGTTCTACTCTGTCACATGGATCTCTATGAGTTGAAAATTGACTGAACAGCACCTAACAACAACATGTTCAGCTTATATACTAAAGAATTAATTCTCCCACCATCAAACCCAACTTTTTAATTATGAAAAACTATGTTTTGCTACATATATATATTTAGCACAATTTTAAAAAGACAGTAAAAGACAAAAAAAAAGAATGAAGGAAGGAAGGAAAGAAAGAAAGGAAGAAAGGAAGGTGGAGAGAAAGAAGGAAAGGAAGAAAGAGAATGAAGACAGCAAGGAAAACAAATATCTAAAGTGTTCATTTACTACCATACTCTTCATTTAGAATCTATTTTTATTTTTTAAACTGGGATTACTTTATTTTAAAAAAAATTTTATCGTACTTTAGATGAAGGTTTACACAGCAAACAAATTTCTGATTAAACAATTAATACACATATTGTTTTGTGACATTGGTTGCCAATCTCACTCAATGTCAACATGCTCCCCTTCTTCACCTTGGGTTCCCCATTACCAGCTTTCCTGTCCCCGCCCGTCTTCTTGTCTTTGCCCCTGCGCTGATGTGCCCATTTAGTCTCGTTTTGTTTTATTGGACTGTCTAATCTTTGGCTGAAGTGAGAATCTCAGGAGTGACTTCATTACTGAGCTATAAGGGGGCCATACTCTCAAGGTTTCTCCAATCTCTGTCAGACCAGTAAGTCTGATCTTTTTTTTTTTGTGAGTTTAAACTGGGATTATTTTAAAAGTATATCAGTTCATGAAAGTATTCAAAGTATTTCACTGTTAGGTTTTTTTTTTTTTTTACGCTTTTACTTTTTCCTAATTCTTTGACACTATGATGTTTCTGGTTTCAGATGTATCTGACAATCCTAAGAACATGTACAACATTAAAAGGTCTAAAAGAAGCTATACAATGAATAGATGTGCAGTGAAATTTACAAAAATGTGCACTGACATTTTAGGAGAAGGCCAAATTGTATTTTTTAAAGTACAGTAACTAAGGAATATTAAATAATCTGAATATGGTTCTGCCTGCCTCACACTTGAACTTCCCTCTTCATTATCTCAGATGAATTGTTTTGTGAACTTTTGTCAGGCTCACTCAAGCTCTGCTAATGTTTTACTGATGTTTTGGTTCAATGTAGCAGATATTCGATCTTTTCTCACATTTTCAAACATCTGTTTGAGCTGCATGGAATTGGTTTCTATCACTTTTCCAGAATTTGCCTGAATTTGGGTAGTAAAAAGCAAGGAACTTTTTACTCTCTCTCCATTAATGGAGAGAATAAAAAGGTACAAATAGTTAAAATATGGCTAATGCCAGTTTTATGTAGATGTAATTTTATGAAGTAGTTTGATAATTATGTTGTTGCTTTTAGGTGCCATCGAGTCAGTGCCAACTCATAAAAGCTCCATGTACAACAGAACAAAACACTGCCTGGTCCTAAGCCACCCTCACAATTATTGCTACCTTTGAGCCCATTGTTGCAGCCACTGTGTCAGTCTATCTCATTGAAGGTCTTCCTCATTTTCACTGACTCTCTAATTTACCAAGCATGATGCCCCTCTCTAGGGACTGGTCCCTCCTGATAACATGTTCAAAGTATGTGAGATGAAGTCTCACCATCCTCACTTCTAAGCAGTATTCTGGCTGTACTTCTTCCAAGACAGATTTGTTCTTTCTTCTGACATTCCATATTATATTCAATATTCTTTGCCAATACCAGAATTCAAAGGCATCAGTTCTTCTTTGGTTTTCCTTATTCATCGTCCAGCTGCTATTGAATCCATATAAAGTGATTGAAAATACCATGATTTGGGTGAGGTGCACCTTAGTCTGCAAGGTCACATCTTTGCTTTTTAATACTTTAAAGAGATCTTTTGCAATAAATTGGCCCAATGTAATACTTGATTTCTTGACTGCTGCTTCCATGGGCATTGGTTGTGAAATCAAGTAAAACAAAATCCTTGACAACTTCAATCTTTTCTCCATTTATCATGATGTTGCTTATTGGTCCAGTTGTGAAGATTTTTATTTTCTTTTTGTTGAGATTTAATCCATAATGAAGGCTGTAGTCTTTGATCTTCATCAGTAAGTCTTTCAAGTCTTCTTCGCTTTCAGTAAGCAAGGTTGTGCCATCTGCATATCACAGGTTCTAAATCTTCCTCCAGTCCTAATGCCTCATTTTCCTTCATATATAGTCCAGCTTCTCAGATTATTTACTCAGCACACAGACGGAATAAGTGTAGAGAAAGATATAACCTTGACACACATCTTTCCTGATTTTGATTTTGAACCATGCATAATCCTCTTGTTCTATTCAAAAGTCTGCCTCTTGATCTATGTACAGGTTCCACATGAGCAAGATTAAGTGTTGTGGAGTTCTCGTTCTTTGAAGTGTTATCCATAATTTGTTATGATTCGTACTGTCAAATGCTTTTGCATAGTCAATAAAACACAATTAAACATCTTTCTCATATTATCTGCTTTCAGCCAAGATCCATCTGACATCAGCAATGATATCCCTAATTCCACTTCCTCTTCTAAATACAGCTTGAATTTCTGGCGGTTCTCTGTTGATGTACTGCTGTAACCACTTGTGAATTATCTTCAGCAAAATTCTACTTGTGTGTGATATTAATGATGCTGTTAGATAATTTTTCCATTCTGCTGGATCACCTTTCTTAATAATGGGAACAAATATGTATCTCTTGCTGTTGGTTGGACAAGTAGAGTAGCTGTCTTCCAAATTTCTTGGCATAGACGAGTAAGCATTTCCAGTGTTGCATCCGTATGTCAAAACATCTCGATTGGTATTCCATCAATTCCTGGAGCTTTCTTTTTCGGCTAATGTCTTCAGTGTAGCTTGGAATTCCTCCTTCAAAACCATTGGTTCTTGATCATATGCTACCTCCTGAAATGGTTGAATGTTGACAAAATATTTTTGGTACAGTGACTCTGCATATTCTTTCTATCTTCTTTTGAGGTTTCCTGAGTTGTTCAATATTTTCTCCATAGAATATTTCAATATTGCAACTCAAGACTTGAAATTTTTCTTCAGTTTTTTCAGCCTGAGAAATACCGAGAGTGTTCTTCCTTTCTGGTTTTCTAACTCCAGGTCTTTGCACATTTCATTATAATACTTTACTTTGGCTTTTCAAGCCATGCTTTGAAATCTTCATAACTATAATCTTGTGGTTGTTGTTACGTGCCATCAAGTCAGTTCTGACCTATAGTGACCCTATGTACAACAGAAGGCAACATTGCCTAGTCCTGCACCATACTCACAATCATTGTTATGCTTGAGACCATTGTTGCAGCCACTCTGTCAATCCATCTTATTGAAGGTCTTTCTCTTTTTCGCTGACCCTCTAATTTACCAAGGATAATGTCCTTCTCCAGGGACTGATCCCTCCTCATAACATGCCCAAAGTATGTGAGACAAAGTGTCACCATCCATGCTTCAAAGAAGCATTCTGGCTGTATTTCTTCCAAGACAGATTTGTTCATTCTTCTGGCAGTCCATAGTATATTCAATATTCTTTGCCAACATAATTTAAAGGGATCAATTCTTCTGCAGTTTTCCTTATTCATTGTCCAGCTTTCACGTGCATATGAGGCAACTGAAAACACCATGGCTTGTATCAGGCACACCTTAGCCCTCAAGGTGACATCTTTGCTTTTAAAATTTTAAAGACTTCTTTTGCAGCAGATTTGCCCAGTGCAATGCGTTATTTGATTTCTTGACTGCTGCTTCCATAGGCATTGATTGTGGATCCAAGTGAAATGAAATCCTTTAAATATTTTCTCCATTTATCATGATGTTGCTTATTGGTCCAATAGTGAGGATTTTTGTTTTCTTTATGTTGAGGTGTAATCCATACTGAAGGTTGTAGTCTTTGATCTTCATCAGTAAGTGCTTCAAGCCCTCTTCACTT
>NW_004444092.1:781673-799098 GCF_000243295.1 Trichechus manatus latirostris
CAACAATCAATGCCCACGGAAGCAGCAGTGAAGAAATCAAATGACATATTGCATTGGACAAATCTGTTGAAAAGACCTTTTTAAAATCTTAAAAAACAAAGATGTCACTTGAATGACTATGGTGTGCCTGGGCCAAACCACGGTATTTTCAATCACTTCACATGCATGTGAAATATGGACAATGAAAAGGGAAGACAGAAGAATTGATTCATTTGAATTACATGGTATTGGTAAAGAACACTGAATATATCATGGACTGCCCGAATCATGGACAAATCTGTCTTGGGAAAGTCAGCCAGAATGCTCCTTAGAATTGAGGATGTAAAGACTTTGTCTCACTTACTTAGGACACATTATCAGGAAGGACCAGCACCTGGAGAAGGACATCGTGCTTGGTAAATTAGAGAGTCAGTGAAAAGGAGGAAGACCTGCAACAAGATGGGTTGACACAGTGGCTGCAACAATGGGCTCAAACATAGCAACGACTGTGAGATAGGCACAGGACTGGGCAGTGTTTCATTCTGTTATAGTTAGGGTCACTATGAGTTGGAGCTGACTCAACAGCACCTAACAACAAGAAGACAGAGCATCCAGTTCAGACTGGAGCAGAAAGATGGAGGTATTGCAGAGTGATGTCTTCCTGGAAAAGGGAAAGAAAATAATTTTAATATATTTAACTGTGTATAAAAGATTTTATAGATTTAATGGAATTTTTTCTAAAAATAGGTGATGATGACACAGAAACCTAAGCAAAGAAAAAATAAAGCAGTTATTAACTACAGGAAAAAACAAAATATGAATCTATAATATATATTTGTCTCAGCGGGAAATGATACAATCATGTGAATGCTGAATATTGATTTAAACAAACGAAGAGAGGTAGAAGCAGTGCTATAACTGTCTTCTCTTACAGGCGGTCAATTTAACATCTGAAATTAGTGAATAAGAAGTAGGAGTATGAACACATTATATAGCCATATAGAGATAACAAATTTGGGAAGGAGTCTTGAAAATATCAGCTACTGAAGCAAATATCTATTCTCCTTTACAGGCTATATACATGCATTACTTAAAGTAAAAATAAATTTAAAATAAGACAACATTGTCTTCATCCACAAATAGATCATCATTTTGATAATATTTCCACAATCTCAGTCCTCACAACATTTTTAAGTCTATTTAATACGAAAAATATTTAATATTACCAAATATCATAGATTTTGCCAGGTACGTACTTAGGAAACTTCACAAACTGGTTTTATCCCTGAGATGGTGTTCTTGCATTTCAGAGCAGCTACCTCCAGGTGGTGGTGATGCCTTGCTTTCTAGTTATTCAGACATTGCAATATAAATAGATAACCTTTTCCCTAACTTAAGACAGTTTCCTTATTCACCTTAATGAATATGGGGTTTTGATTTCCGATTACTATAGAGCAGCTAGGATTCAGATGTCGCACATTGGCAATCAGCACCAGAAGTATTGGTTTGGAGAACAGTAAGTACTTCTTGTGTTATATCCATCCCCTAATCCCTGTCCTAGCTCCATTCCTTCTCTCTTCATGTATTTACCTTACCTCTCTGATCTCTAAAGATAATTGCTTTCAGAATTCCTGACTAGGTATCTAAAAGGAGCCTTTAAAAAAATAAAACCAGCTGCTGCAGAGTCGATTCCAACTCATGGAGATCCCATGTGTGTCAGAGTAGAACTCTGTTGCACAGGGTTTTCAATGCCTGCTTTTTTGAAAGTAGATCACCAGGCCTTTCTTCGGAAGCGCCTATGGCTGGACTCAAACCTACAACTTTTTGGTTGGCAGCCAAGGGTGTTAACAATTTGAACAGCCCAGGGACTCCAAAGAGTAGCTTTAGTCTAGGTGTAGTCTTAGGAGATCTGGTCCATTATCTATCCTCTCATTAATGCCACTTGGATGTGAGGGCCTGTCTTACATCTTTAACTTTATGAGACTAGTTATCACAGTCCTTATTATTCTGGAGTTTTGTGCATATAAGTATGACAATCTCATCTTACAATTAAATTTGATGTATGTATCCAGCACAGAAAGAGAAATCTCCGCATCCAGCTTCTTGCTCTCATGATAAAGTACTAATCTATCTTTTCATCAATGCTTTTCCCTATCTTATTTTGCTGTTTATATGTATTTAAAGTTTGAATTCCAAGTCCTATAAATTTCTTGAATTACACCATAGATGTAAAGGATTAGTGACTCATAAATACTACAATTCTATTTTAATCAAAACATCCATTAGTGATAGAAAAACTAAATAAAGTCAGTGGAAAATGTATTGTTTTTGTCTCTAGATTCACTTCTCAGTACCACAGTGTCTGCCTGTATAGCTTAATAACCTAACAAAGCATCACTTCCATCTAGCACAAAATGTAGGCACAAAACTCTATAGCAGCTCTGTCTAACAGAAATATCTGTGAGGATGGAAATGTTCTGTATCTGTACTGTTCAATATGGTAGTCACTGGCCGTAGCCAGCCACTGAGCACTTAGCATGTGATTAGTATGACTAAGCAATTAAATTTTTATTTATTTTAATTAATGTACATTTAAACAGCCACATATGGCTTGTGGTTGTTGTACAGGAGGACTAAAGTCTACAGTCAATCTAAAAGTAAGTATTTCCTAAAGCATGTTCAGGAGAAGAAAATACGGCATACTCTCTCATAGTCTTGGAGTACGCAATGCACGTTAACATAGTAAAAGCCCTGAGAAGGCCTACATAAAAGAAACTAGTTTGATTGATTAACTCATCATTTGCCAAACATATTCAGACAATAATCAAAACCAAACCACTTGCCATGGAGTTGTTTCCAACACATGGTGACCTCCCATGCGAATTTAAGTAGAACCATGCTTCATAGGGTCTTCAATGGCTTTGTTTTCAGAAGTAGATCACCAGACATTTCTTCCTAGGAGCCTCTGAGTAGATTCCAACTGCCAACTTTTTAGTTAGCAGTAGAGCATGTTAACCATTTGCACCACCCAGGGACTCCATATTCAGCGAAGGAATACCCTTATATGAATTAATACCTCATTGAAATTTTGTTTCAGGGAAGAGATTTTGGAAAATGCAACTATGGATGTTGAATTTAATAAATTAATAATATTTTGTGACAAATATAATGAGTCCAGAAATATGTCTAAAAAGAAAATAATCAGGTGGCATACAGGTTTTGATGTCACACTGCTTGGGTTCACAATCTGGCTCTGACACTTACTGGCTTCATGGCTTTGAGCGAGTTACCTAAATACTCAGTATTTCCATTTCCTCACCTGTGAAATAGCTACAAAACAAGGAATATAAGTGTACCTACTTCATTGGATTATTGGGGAAATAAATATTTCATTTATTTATTTTTCTTAACTGTGCTTTAGGTGAAAGTTTACAGCTCAAGTTAATTTCTCATTCAAAGATTTATACACATATTGTTTTGTGACATTGGTTGCAACCTCCACGGTGTGTCAGCACACTCTCCCTTTCCACCTCGGGTTCCCTGTGTCCATTCATCCCGTTCCTGTCCCTTCCTGCCTTCTTGTCTTGCTTTTGGGAAGGAGTCGCCCATTTGGTTCCATATAGTTGATTGAACTAGGAAGCACGTTCCTCACATGTGCTGTTGTTTGTTTTTATAAACCTTTCTAATCTTTGTCTGGAAAGTGGGCTTTGGGAGTGGTTTCTGTTCTGAGTTAGCAGAGTGTCAATGGGCCATAGTCTTGGGAGTACCTCCGGTCTCTGCTAGACCAGTAAGTCTGGTCTTTTTTCATGAATTTGAGTTCTGTTCTATATTTTTCTCCCATTCTGTCCAGGACTCTGGGTTGTAATCCCTGTCACAGCACTCGGTGTTGGCAGTGAGGCACCATAGTCCTTCTGGGCTCAGGATGGTGGAGGCTCTGGTTCATGTGGTCCTTTAGTCCTTTGAGCTAATATTTTCACTGTGTCTTTGGTTGTCTTCATTCTCCTCTGCTCCAGACAGGATGGGACCAAAAGATGTAGAAATAAATCTCATAACATACAAAGTACCTAGAATCATTCCTGGCATAAAAAATTCTCTATAAACAATAGCTATAATTATGATCTGGTCTTCTTTTACAAGATTTTTTTTTATTACTCATCCATATCAATAGGAGCCAGTGGCACAGTGGTTAAGTACTTGGCTGCTAACTGAAAGGTCAGTGGTTCAAACCTACCAGCTGCTCCATGGAACAAAGATGTGGCAGTCTGCTTCCATAAAGATTTACAGCCTTGGAAACCCTGTGGGGCGGTTCTACTCTGTCCTATATGGTCACTACGAGTCAGAATCCACTCGACGGAAGTGGGTTTGGTTTTTGGTTTTACGATATGAATATGTTAGCATCAACACGATCATATCAAAACCAATGACAGCATCTTGCCAGTTCACTACACCTTAGCTAAAACTTCTTGGAATAGGCCATGAACCAGAAGTTTACTGTGAAAAAAAGAGAAAAAGTTACTGACAGTGTGCTAACACAGAATGTTATGAAGAAAGGAAATCTCTCCCAGTGGAGCTTTTAAAATGAGACCTATCAAAGATTGACTAAAAATGCAACTAGGTCTTTTTAGCCTAAACTCTTATATTTATGATGTTATTACAGTAAGGTAAGCTAACTTAACAGCTATTTCAATGTGGGTAGAAAAAGAGTAAGTATAGGATATAGCTACCTGGATGAGATGCCATCTCCCCTCTTCATCTGTACTTCAACACTCTGAAACGCATTCTACAAACCTAGATTGTTAGTTACAGAGATCCCAAAGTTGTTCTCCATACTTTACAATCATTGTATTTCACAGCAAATATTAAGAACACAATGACAATAAACAAATAGACACCTGGTCTGATTAGTGATCAATGGTGACTTTTGGTAGAGGGCAGAATGACATATATACAGATTATATTAGTGTCACTAACTTTGGAAGACAATAATTATAGGCTTTATTTTTCTCCACTCCATTAATAACTGGCAACTTCTCATAGTCATTGCTCCTTAAACTCTTTAAACTTCAGGGCAAGGAGAATCAAAAAGGGTGTCTTTTGCAAATATTTGTATTTACTGTATTGTATTTATGCTACTGTTTTTTGGCTAATAAATATCTTTATTAAATTCCCATAGTTCAGTGAAGTTAGGTGTTGGACACAAAGTATTAATGGCTTTCCCATCTTTCTACAACTTGGAAAGCTTATATTTGAAAGTGATACCTCTACAGAAGGACAATAAAAGAAAGAAAGAAAATACACTAAAACAAAGGATTGTTTGGAACTAAGGAGTCTTCTGAAAGTAGAAAAACTAGAGCTAGAGGAGCTGTTAAACGCAAAAACTCACAAAGCCAACATATTCTCATCAGTACTTTGGCACTTAATGGAGCACTGGTTCTGGGAAAATCTGAGAAGTATAAAAGTTTATTATGGACAATTTTCTAATTGTTGGACTTCATCCCCTAAACTAGGTGCTTTCTCCTTCCAACTCCGTGTTCTATGGCTGTTTCTCAGTTCCCTAAGGTTTCCAGCTCCCACTTGTGGGAATTCAGTCAACCTGGTAAGCATGGATCTGCCAAGGCTCTAGCATCTCAGCTGAGTAGAGTGATTTCTTTGCCCTGGGTGAGCAAAGCCTGCATAAAGCAATGTCTGAGAATCTAGGCTATGGCTTTGAGAAGGACAGCAAAATGTTCATTTCCAAGTACAAGTGTGGGGTAAGGCCATACATAAGAAGACAGATAACAAAGATAAAAACCAGTAAGAAAGGGAGTTAGGGACACAGTCTAGACAGGTTAAGCCAAGTTAAGATTAAGTTATGCATTCATTTATTCATTACTTTAATGTTGATTAGTAAGCATCTCCATTGTGCTATGAATTGGTGAGAAGGTGGTGAACAATACACACTAGGGGACAAAATCTCTGCATCTTTCCAATTCACTTATTTAATAAATTTGATCATAGTAATGGGAAAAGTCCAAATAATACATAGGGGTGTCCCTCTCATTTATTAGGAAATATAGAATCAGAACTTCTGAGTTAAGATACATCTTAGAGAGCATGCATTTTATCGTCCGTACAGATGAGGAAACTAACGCTGCAAAAGCTGAAATGCCTTGCTCAAGTGCAAATAGCCGAGTCATTGGTAAAATCCCAATTAGATTTCATTTTTCCATAGTCTTCTATAAATAATGACCTCCCATTCGGATCATGTAACTCAAAGGAATGACTCAGATCAGACAAGCATAGGAGTGTTGTATCTTGACAGGTCACTGAGAGAGAATTTTGTGGGTAGAGGAAACTTTGCTGCATCTTTTAAATCATTTCTTTATTCAACTCCATCTGGGCACAGGGCCAGCCCTGACTTTGCAACTCCTATTATCAGTGCTTCCTCTAAGTAAGAGTACGGGAAGAATAAAAGAAAAAATATGCCTGATTGTCTAGCACTGTGTTCTAAAACAGGGATTGGCAATTTTTTTTCTATAAAAGGCCAAGTAGTACATATTTTAGGCTCTGAGACCGTACAGTCTCTGTAGCAATTATGCAACATTGCTGTTGTAGCCATTGACCTAATATGTAATGAAGAGTGTTCCAATAAAATTTTATTTATAGACACTGAAATTTGACTTTCAAAAAATGTTCACATATCACAAGAAACTATTCATCTTTTTTTTTTAACCATTTAAACATGTAAAAACAACTATTAGCTCACAAACCATACAAAAACAGGTGGTGAGCCAAGCTTTGCCAACCCCTGCTCTAGAGGAACATACAAATAAAAATGGCAAAGCACCCAACTGCAAACCAAAATGTGCTTACAAGAGAAAGCAAACTATTTTATTTTGGTCCAGTATTACAATACCCAATTAATTATTCTTTATAATACCCATAGCTGTCCCTTAGACATATTTCTTAAATTCCCTTTAAAATAACTTTTCCATTCTTTGTGACTTATTACTGTAAACTTCTTATTGCAAGAGATTCTGCGTTTTCCTTCCTTTGCACCATGAGCTAATAACTCCAAGACCACTATCCTTGTGACTGAGAAAGGCACCGCAGTTTCTATAGTCAAGAATTGTGCTTTTTCTTCTCCTGCCCACTCTTAGCCTAAATGGCATCTCATTATACCAATCAGAAGCGTAACAAAAAATTTCAGTTCTTTCCAAATCTAGAAGAATGATCTGTGGCAAATACAAAATGCCCTTACAAAGCCAAGCAAGGTAATTTGGGGAAAAAAAAAATGTAATGAGTTTCAGGTTCATGAAATGTGATATTGACAACAGCAGAAATAAATTGCTCCTATTTAACTGCAGTCCAGCTCAGAAGAGATGAGCATAAGCCAGGCTCCAACAATGCAGCTGCTGCTGGACCCTGAGAGACACACTCTATTAAGGCCAAAGTGCTATTAAGTAGACAGACTTATACTGTAAAGTTGGAGGGCTGGAGGAGAGGAAGAAAGCCTCAATCTATACATCTCAGGGACTTGACAGCACTTGGCTTCTTATAAATCTGTCTAAGTAAAGTTATTAAGTGGCTGAGAAATGTACCATTGCCAACCAACCTGGGACAACAATGGAAAATGGATAGCCAATAGACAAGACAGACAAGTAAAAGGACCAGGAAAGATGCTTGCTCACAGATTCTGAGAGGTAATAAACACTGCAAATGGGATCTTGTGCTGCATCTTTCAGCACCAAGAAATAGCAGATTCTGAACAGAAACTAAATAACTGCATTATCAACTGCTATTTCCTAAATACAGTTGAGCTAAAAGATCCGAGTTCTATTGGAAAATGGTCTGAAATTTACTCATTATAACAAATATGCTGCAAAAAGTCAAAATGGTACAAAAGCTCACTCTTTCATGAATTCCAGAAGACAGCTAAGATTAATAAAAGTAGTACAGTAGATGCTTCACTTCCCAATCCCTGAAGCTTTATCTATGCAGTACTAACAAAATCTAGCCAACATAATTAAGTAGAAAATTAGTTGTTTAGTAATGTATAGAATAAGGCACCAGTTTAGCAATTTTACTTCTGTTTTCACTTAATCTAAGTAATGTTGATGTATCATATAACAAAGGACGCATTTAGGAGGTCATTTTTTAAATTTTGCTAAAATCTAAACTGTGAAAAACATGTTTATCTAGTCTTATGGAATACATAAGTGGAAAAGTTTATATAAGGAAAATATGTCTACTGAGTTTTGTATGAACAAAGTAACAACCCGGAGGCACCATGGTACAGTGATTGAACGAGCACTAGAGTGATACTCAAGAATCCTGGGTTCGTATCCTGAGTCTACCACTAACTAGATGTATGATTTTTAGCAATTCCATCCGCTCCTCAGTATTTTCATCTACAAAATAAACAGATGGAAATTTCTCTAAGTACACTTTGACATTCTGTGACTCTAGGTATTCTTCTAGTGAATATTTTATCCAAATGTTAGAGAAGGATAATTAAAAAGCTGCATAAAATTTTAAAAAAATTGAATCTTACTTTTGATTAGACAATAAAGACAATGCCTGACATCACAATGGCTAAATTCCAAGTATCCATGGTTATTGTTTTGTTTTAAATAATTAAAGATCTAGAGTAGAGGTTGCAAGATTATACAAAATGGGCTGCATATTAGCCCACAGATGTATTTTTGACTGGCCTGAACAGTGTAAACCAACAACATATTTTCATGTATTAATTAATTTATAATTATTAAATATATGGAGACCTCTTAGGAAAAAAAGAAGATTCCGTATCCAGAAACATTGAGTCTTTATTCCTACAAGGCCACAAGGCCACAGTGAGCTAAGAAATAGCTGCCCTTCTGCAATAGTAAATGCATTCTTCCATTCATAATCATCCTCACTACTCCCTGTTGTCTCCAGATACTGAAGCCCAGTGTCAGCTTTCACTTACCATGACACCTGCACTGTCAGTTTTCTTAAAGCTGAGTTAAGAGAAAAGTGAAATATTTGTTGGATTCATGTCTCTATTAAAGTTAAAAAAAACTCTACCAAAAGGACTATAAATTTCAAGAGAACGAAGACTACATACACCTTCCGAGAAGTGAAGAATATACGTAACAAGCACATAAAGTAATACAAAAAGAATTCAATTTAGTCAATCAAAGACACGATTTTGAGATCAGGTCCACCTGTTTCACTGGTCTGTGCTACATGTTTGGTCCTTGTAGGCATTTGCTTTTACAAACCTTGGTCGGAAGCA
Source organism: Trichechus manatus latirostris (assembly GCF_000243295.1). Lineage (NCBI taxonomy): Eukaryota > Metazoa > Chordata > Mammalia > Sirenia > Trichechidae > Trichechus > Trichechus manatus. The sequence goes on from NW_004444092.1 coordinate 790,912, forward strand.
GGGCTTAGAATCGGATCTTCCTGGTTCAGTCATAGCTGAACAAGCGAAACCGGAACAGACCCGAATTTTCCAAAATTTGAGCGAAGCAGAATGATAACCAGAACAGGAAAAATTACAGGTTGAAGCCCTGCTAGAAATCTAATCTCCCTCTTAGAAAACAAGGGCGGCGCACGTGTTACATAGCAACCAAATCTCTTCCCCATCAGAAGTTGAGCAGGGTTGGAAACAGCGGGGCCCTGCTCGCAGATGGCGACTAACGTGCTGCTTTGAATGTGTGTTGCTCTCCACAGTCCTGCCAATAATCCAGTCTTCCGCATCAGGCTCCTGAAAGGGCTCACTACACCTCTTCTGAGTCTCCCGTTCCAGGGCTTTGACCTGTAATTTTTCCCATTCCGGTTATCGCTCCAGATCACCCAAATTGTAAAAAATTGTGTCTTTTCCTGTTTCACTTTGTCTGCCATGACTAAATCAGTTCGAACTGGTTCAAAGCCCTGGACTGAAGGCAGGGTTATGATGGTTTGGATGAAGAAAAACCAATGGATAGGAAAGACATTGAACTTCTCTCACAGCCTCTCGTACAAACCACAGCTGGACTTCATTTTCCAGCATTTTGTGTAAAATGTCAGCTTTTAAATAATAGATAATCGCAAATGTAAACACAAAAGCAGATAAGAAGAAAAATTTCTGTGAATGTTATAAGGGGGTATTTTTTAGCTGCACAAGGACGGATTTCTGTAAATTAAATGTGTCTGCGGAGGGATATATACGCTCCTTCGCTGAATGAGTCAAGAGTGCTAGAATCCTTGCATATGAAGAGGCCTAGGCTAGAATAGCTAACGGCAACATTATTAGAAAGAAAAAAAAAAGGTGAGGGAGAGTACATTTTCTCATAGCATTTCTGAATGCTGACCTTCAAATATAGCCTAATGTTAAGTGGTGTAAAAGGGAGAGAGTATATATATTTATTCTAATTTACTGAAGATATAACATTTCTGAAATTGATTCTCAAATACAGCAGTAGTCATCGCACGTGTCTGACCATCAGAAGCACTCAGGATTATATTGATAACCCACCTGGGAACCCTCTAATTCAGGAGGTCTTGGAGGAGTCCTGGTGACGCAGTGGTTAAAGCACTCAGCTGCTAACCGAAAGATCCACAGTTCGAAGCCACCAGCTGCTCCACTGGAGAAAGATGTGGCAGTGTGCTTCTGTAAGATTTATTTCCTTGGTAACTCTATGGCCAGGAGTCAGGACTGACTTGATGGCAGTGGGCTTGGATTTTTGGTTTTGGATGGAGCCTTGGTTTCTGTATGTCTTAAAAGCTCCCCAGGTGATTTTGATTATCAGCCAGTTTGTTAACCACTGAACGAATTTATATTATAGCTATTCCCATGTATGAATTATGGCAATGCTCACATTTGTGTACTGAGTTTCTGGACAATAAGCCTTATAATACACAACCCTCTTAGTAAGATTCCGCCTTCAACAGACCGAAGAGAAAGCTCATTCTACTAACTATAGTAAAAATAATCATTTGGGATTCATCTTTAAGTGTGATTTGCAGAAAAGCTGACTCCTATTGGATATTTCATTTCTCGCAAATGACTGAACACCCCCCAAAATAAAGCATTGCAATAATAATAATAATAATAGGAGGAGGAGTAGCAAAAACAGCTAATGATAATAATATAGCTATCCTTTGAGACAATATATGCCACATATAAATCTAGACATTGTATACATTTTATCTGTGTTAATCTTCACAATAACTCAATAAGATATTTATTATTACTTCCATTTTATAGTCAAGAAAACTGAGGCTCACAGAGATCAAGGAAATTGCAATTTAGCTAGTATGAGACGGAGATTAAGATCCAGCCTCTGTCGCTGGGATGCCCAAACCCATGCCCTTACCTGCTTCCCTGAGCATCTCTGGCTACAAAAGAAATGCACATCTTTACAAGCCTAACTTAATAAGGGAGTAAGGGAGTAACAAAAGCACTGGGGAGATTCAGGCTCATTAATTGCTATCCCCTCTCTCCCCTCATTGACATAATTAGCCCTTCACCCATGCTGCCTGAGTAGTAGTTGCTCCAGTCTGTTAGGCAGGCAGTAACAAACAGCCTGTCATAGAACTCCCTTCCAGAATAAAAACTAACCAAAATTGTGAGAACATGGTTTTACATTTCATTTTAAAGTCCAGCTTCATTTTAAGTTATTGAAATATTCCCCCCCTCACTGGCAATATTGAAAAATACTAAATAGTCCGTGAGCGTCCAGATGAAAAAGAACTAAAAATCCCCATCCTGCTATATTGCTTTATTTTAGCCTCTTCCTTGATTTGTAATGCATTGCAATTTCATCTACAATTTGCACTCTCATTTTTATAGCAGATCAATTAAAGATAACTGGACAAATGCTTAATTATATTCTGAAAGCCAATTTTAATATTACTTCCTGATGGGACTCCAATCTTATCAAAGACACAATCTCTCTCATTTTCTTTTTACTTATTGGGAGTTACAAGCTTTGTAAATCAACCAAGTGGTGTTTAGAATATACACGGAATTCTGTTTATCAGTTCTCTATCATGCACACTAAATAAATAATGAAATACTAAAGAACAAAAGTGGGAGAAATGAGTCACAGAACCAGAATTCTAGTAACTCCCTGACATTAAATCAAACTTGAACTTAGTATTAGACACAAAAGCAAGCAAATTTAGCATACGGGTTTGGGTAACATAAAACTCAAAGAAAAAAATTCTTTCAGTGTTTCCAGAAATATCTCAAAAGCTGGAAGAATATCAATTGTCCTCATTAAAAACAATTTGGCACCATTTGATACACCTGTGCTTAGAAGTCATGATTTTCTGTTGTATTGTGAAATAAGAGGGGGATGAGACGCGGAAACTAGGAATGACTGAATACAGTAAAAAGATATGCTTTGAAATACTGTTCATGCATTTTTAGAACCCAAAGTATAAATCAACATATCTGTTCTGAAAGGTAATTTTACTGTGTATGATAAACTCTTAATCTGTGTGTACCTTTTCGCCCAGAATTCCATATTTAGAGGTTTCTCCTAAAAAAAGTGCTCAGACAGACTCACACAGAAAATACTCAAGGATAATCATTCTATTTTCTCTATAATACATTGGATGTCTAACATTAGGAGATTAGTTAAGTAAATTATGATACAACCATATGATGGAATAAGAAAAAACAAAATTAACTTTATATATATTACAATTATACATGTATAATATGCATTGCAGGTATTGGAAGAGGCTGCATAGGCCCAGCTCACTATTATTGACTCCCCATTGGTAACCCCCACATTGTCTCGTAATCTTGTTTCTCCCTCCGGTTCCAGTCTCTATAAAAGGTTTAAGATTCACTGATGTTCCTCCTTGGAAGGTGGAAAACAAATGATAATGATCTAAGGATAAAAAACGAACAAAGCACCCATATCCAGAAACATTGAGTCTTTATTCCTACAAGGCCACAAGGCCAGAGTGAGCTAAGAAATAGCTGCCCTTCTGCTTAACTACAAATAAAATACACTGAATTCCATTATACTTTCTCTTGCATGTTCAGACTCAGCATTAATACCTGTTGTGGGTCAAAAGACCTCACTTATGCATATTTTGATATATTTTCTGAACTATATACTTTGGTCTAACAGATCCACTTCACTTAAAATTGCACAGCATGCCCTGGATATAGTTTTGTTCTCTGCTCATCCGTGAGGGCTCAGTTCAGCTATCATCTCTAAGTAATACGTTGTTGTGTTGTTGTGTGCTGTCAAATCTATTCCGATCCATAGCAACCCTATAGGACAGAGTAGAACTTCTCCATAGGGTTTCCTAGGCTGTAATCTTTATGGGAGCAGATTGCCAGGTCTTTTCTCCCATGGAGCTGCTGGTGGGTTCAAACCACTGACCTTTCGGATAGTAGCAAAGTACTTTAACCATTGCACCACCAGGGTTCCCTATAAGCAATATAGCTTACCTTTTATCATGCATTCCTGATATTTGCTGTGATAGTGCTAGTTTCAAGGTTAAACGGCCTGTAAGGGAGTAAGTTGTTATCTAGTGAATGTAATTACAAAGTTAGAATCTACTATTTTAAAAGGTGTTGTGGTATTTAATGGTGCTTAGAGGCTTGATGACTAAGGAAGACCGAAGAATAATTGAATATACCATGAAGACCGAAGAATAATTGAATATACCATGAAGACCGAAGAATAATTGAATATACCATGGACTGCCAGAAAAAAGAACAAATCTGTCTTGGAAGAAGTACAGCCAGAATGCTCTTTAGAAGAAAGGATGGCGAGACTTCGTCCTACGTGCTTTGGACATGTTATCAGGAGGGTCAAGTCCCTGGAGAAGAACATCATTGTTGGTAAAGTAAAGGATCGGTGAAAAAGAAGAAGACCCTTGACAAGATAGACTGACACAGTGGCTGCAACAATGGGCTTAAATATAGCAACAGTTACGAGGGTGGTGCAGGACCAGGCAGGGTTTCATACTGTTGTGCATAGTGTCATTATGGGTCAGAACCGACTCTATGGCACTATGACTCTAATGGCAGAGATATGATGGTTACAAAAAAAGAGAAAAACCTCACCGTTTCATAAATGTTTCATAATAGAATGTGTTCGTGAAAAATACTGTTTTCATCACCTCGATTTTGAGCATATATACAATGATTAACTTATAATGGTATTTAAAAAGCGATTTCCACAGAAACTCATTTATACTGACTAATTAGATGAAATGTGTCTCTTAGAGCTCAAGGAATTTTATTTTTGATGTAATAAGTATCTAATTCATTAAATTGTATGCAGTTAGGTATTTTTCTATTGCTAAATCAATATCTGCTTTGCAATGCTTATGGGAACTATCCTTAACACGACACATCAGGTTCCCCCGGCCCAGTCCCTGCCTCCTTCTCCAGGCTCAGTTTGTAACACTTCTTCCTGTCCTCAGGCTATTGTCAATGTCATGGTTCTCTCATACCATTGAGCCTTTGGCCATATTGCATCTTCTTCTTGCAGTACTCTTCTTCTTCTTGTCTGCCTGAGTCTAGTGATGATCTATGTATAGTTCACTATTCAGATCAAATTTTATTCTTTCAGTGAAAACTTTTCTAAATAATCTATGGCCCACCTTATTAGAAATGACCATATCCTCCTTTGTGTTTTACTTAGCATTCAATAAATGTCCCTTGAGTTAATGAATAAATATATAAATAAATAGTATTTTGAAGTCAACATGGACTTAAAGGAGTCTTGCAGCCCCAATCAATTAGATTTTTTAAAAAATGCAAATGATCCCTTTCAGCAAAACAATGAACCTCACCAATTTTTTAAGAATTTGCATATCTTTTATACATCAGAACTATATAGATTTAAAATAAATATTGGAAATTATACCTAGCCCCAAAAAACTCATAATGTAATTGGGACAACAAGCCTATCAGGTAGGCATGTTGATTGTTCCAAAATATGTACACTGTAATGGAATTCTAAAACATTTTCCTATAAAAGTCTGAAATGATATATTACAAAATGTAAAGGAATTTTCTGGGTTATGAAATGATGGTAATTTAGGTTTTGTTTCTTTCTGCAGTTTCCAGTATTTTATGTTTACTACATTAAGTATGAATTAATCTGCAATGTTAAAAAGGTAACAGTATCTTCTTTCTAACAAAGGAAATGTACAATGAGTTAACAACATTACCATGTTAGTAATGCAAATTTGGTGTGGAAAATACAAAACTGATAAAGAATTTTTGGAAAGGCAATTAGACAATATGTCAAGGTCCATAAGAATTGGTTCATACCCCTTGACCTATAGTACCCCATGAATATCCTAAAAGTTATAAGAATATTCACTGAAAAGAATATCCACTGAAGTGTTATTTACAATAATTTAAGAAACAGACAAATGATATAGAATATTGTAATACCTCATTTTGATGAACTAGTCTGCATTCATTAAAGTACTGAAAACTATGGAAAGAGAAAAACGTGAAACACATTGTTAAGTTATAAATTGATTATAATATTTACTGTAAACTCTGGCTACAATTATATAAAACTTGTGTTGGTAAAGATGACAAGATATGCAAATAAATATTTATAAGGTTAGAGAAAGTTGCTATGTGTCCTTTCTCTTTTTAAAATGTTTCTTTCAATGTCATGGTTTTGTTGTTATTGTTATGTTTTTTTTAATTTAAACAGTGGTTTTAAATAGAAATTGAAGGAAAATATATTACTCATTTTCTGATAAGTTTTGGTTTATCAATGTCATTTTTTAAAATTTCCTCATATATAAGAGCTATGCTCATATTCTTTATGGTATAAATCAATGTGTGTGTCCACTTAATACAAAGTCTACTATTATCCTATAATGTAATATTGCCTTGTGCACAGTGTTATTATAAAATTTAGAGGATTTTAATAAATGTTTATTCCAAGACTACTCATCATACAATATGTTATTCATATTTAACCTCAAAGTAATTGATAGTACTTAATGAATGTACCCTGTTTAATTGATATCAATGTCTTCAACTATAAAGACCAATGAATTTAACTAGGTTATTTCTTCTGTTCCCTCTCAAAATCTTACCACATTATCTTCTTTAACTCCACCTCATTTCCTGATTTATTCACTCATAATCCATTATTGAAGCTTGATGTAAGTGTTCTCATTGTTAAACATTCACTCATTCCTTGTATTGTCTGACTATTGTTTTGGTTATCACTTAAGAAAGCTAATTTACAGAAATGAAAGGATTATTTGGCCTGTTTTGCACAAAATGAGAAAAGTCATAGAAACACTTCCAGGAAAGCAGGATGACCTGCAAAACAGAAGAGACCAGGACAAACAACCTGGGTCTCTCCAAGTGTCTCTTTGCTAAGTATGTCCCTGTCTAAACACCAGATGGATAAAACGGGATTGGATGACAGATGAAGGGAGAATTTCCCAGTGGAGGGAATCTTTTTCCTCACTTTCATATAGCCAGGTGTACCAAAAACAGAAGAGATAAGAACTTGTAAATAGGACAAGCCAAAAAATTCAGGAATTTGCAAATTGAATGGGTGAAAATGTAACCGGTGATAATTGAAAGCTAATTATCGTCAGCTAGCAATTGGCAACCAGGTGTTTCGAGTCACCTAAAAGGCAAAACAGGGAGGACTGTGAAGATATTTGCTTTTGGCACAGATAAGATAAATGAGTTTCCTAACTGAGGCTTCGGTAAAGGAAAATGATAAGTCTGTTTATTTCTGCTATGTTTTGGCGTGTCTAAGAGCTTGACATGAAAGAGCAGGGATTGCAAAGCAAAGTATTTATGGCATGTTTTTACGAGGTGCCTTACATTTTTTCTAAGTAGACTTTTTCCAAGTGACTAACGGGAGAAATATAGTAACCACCAAAGCCACATCCATTGGCTTTAGGCCATCCTGAGAGTATGCTGACTTTACTCCTTAGGCAGTGGCAAACATAAAATCTGCTAGGAAAAGAAAAGGTTTCATGCCTACTAATATACATTATATATTTCTGTACAGGCATTCTATTTTTGAAAAGCCAAGGTTCAGATGAATTAAGTGATGTGTTCGAGGTCATAAAGCTAGTAAGCAGTAAATTAAGGATTCGAACTCAAAAATTTCCGTTCCAAAAGTCCCTGTTCTTTTCATTATACCATGCTGCTTTTTGATGGAAAAGTTCCCCATGCTTAAGACAATAAGAGGGATTTTTTTTTTTCATAGTAAATGTCTGTAACTCTGTGTTTTAATTATGAATTTTACAAATTATGGAGTTCTCCAAATGTTTTCATAATTGTTTATATGAAAGTATAAAATTTATATAGAAAACTGGACACATCACAAGTGTATTGCTCAATGAATTTCCATATAGTGAACACATCCATCTAACTGTAACCAGTCAAGAAATAGAACACTGTTAGCAATTCAGCAACTCCTTTGTGCCCCTCACAATCACTACCCTCCCCACAGTAGTAACCAGCACTCTAACCTCTAACACAAAATATTTATCTTGCCAGGTTTTGAGCTTTATATAAATGCAATAGCACTTTGGAAAGGCAATTAGACAACATGTCAAGGTCCATAAGAATTGGTTCATAACCCTTGACATAAAAAAAAAAAAAAAA
>NW_004444092.1:808423-824201 GCF_000243295.1 Trichechus manatus latirostris
TAAAAACAGAAGAATGTCCACCGAAGTGTTATTCACAATAATTTAAGAAATAGATGAATGATACAGAACATTATAATACCTAGTCTGCATTCATTGAAGTACTGAAAACTATGGAAACAGAAAAAATTAAACACACTGTTAAGTTATAAACTTATTATAATATTTACTGTAAACTCTAGCTACAGTGATATAAAACATCTTTTGGTAAAGATGTACACTTTTTGGCTGATTGTTTTTTACTAAACAATTATTTTGTAATATTTGTTGTTATTATATATGGAAATAATTTGTTCATTTCATTGTTGTATTCCATTTTATGAATATAGCATAATATATTTATCCATTCTAACTTATTGAACACTAGGATAGTTTCTAATTTTTGTTTATACTATTAATATTGTGATCATTCTTGTATTTTTTTAATGAACACATTTAGGCATTTCTGACGGTTATATACCCAGAGATATTGATATTGAGACATACAGTTTATCTAGATTTGCTTTACTAGATTCTAACAAACAGTTCTCCAAAGTGATCGTATCAATTTGCATTTCCACCATCAGCTTAAAAGACTTTCATTTGCTTCACAATCTCTTCTCGTCGAGCCTGAGTAATATTAGTCGTTTTATTTTTAGTCATCTTGGTAGATGTGTAGTTGTAGCTCATGAATTAAATTTGCATTCCTCTTATACCTACTGAGGTTGAGACCTTTTTTGTATGTTGTTTTGGCCATTTGGATATCCTCTTTCATAACATATCTGTTCAAGTATCTAACCCATTTTTCTATTAGTTTTTCTTTTTCTTACTGACCTGTAGGAGATAATTATGTATTCTGAATATGAGCTACTTTTTCAGTCAAGTACTGCATTAACCTTGAACTCTGTAGATTGTCTTTTTATAACATTATGGTAACTTTTGATGAATATGTTTTAGTTTTTTTAAAAGTGTAATATATCTATCTTTTCCTTTATGTTTAATGCTTTTTGGTCCTCTTTGAGAAATCTTTCCTTTCCAAAGAACGTGAAGATGCTATTTTACATTATCTTCAGAAGCTTTTCTTTTTACTTTCCATGTTTTTAAATATACAGTCTTCTTGGAATCAACTTTTGTTTTTGGTACGAGGTAGGGTCTGAAATTCACTTTTACATGGTTTTACAATTGACTCAGTACCATTGCCCTGCAATGCTATCTTTGTCATAATCAAGTGTTTGCATAAAAGTTGTTCTTTATTCTGGATATCTCTTGGTATCCTTGAATACCTTGATATATCTTCCGTATCTTAATAATTTTGTCTATTTTTCTCTCCTTGCATCAATAGTGTGCAATAATCACTGTTTTAATTAATATAGCTTATAATAAGTCTTGATATCTTATACTATAAACTTTGTTCTTTGTCTTCAGGTTTATCTTGGCTATTCTTGATCCTTTGCATTACCATATGAATTTTAGAATAATCTTGAATAATCTTGAAACTTTACAAAATAAAAAAATCTCTTGAGATTTTGGTTAGGATTGCATTAAATCTATGAACCAATTTGAAGGGAACATATGGAGACTTCCAATCCAAGAATGTACTTCCATTTTATTGACTTTGGTTTTATATTTAATGTCTTGTTCTTCATCTCCCACTAAAAGTTGTCAAGATTCCACCATTAAATATGTTTATTTTAGCTTTATGTAAGATTAAGGAAGTTCTCTTCTATTCCTAATTTCTTAAGAGTTTTTATCATGATTGGTAATACAATTTTATTAAATGACTGTTCTTCATCCATTATTCTCTTAATATATTGAATTTATCAAATTGATTATCAAATGTTTAACTAAAATTACTGAAATTAGACCAATTTAATCCTGATATAAGGAGCCTTTGTGGACCAATGGTTAGCATTCGGCTGCTAACTGAAAGGTCAGCAGTTGAAACTCACCAGAAAAGACCTAGTGATCTGCTCTCATAAAAATTACAGCCTGATAAACCCTATGGGGCAGTTACACTCTGTTATACAGGGTTGCTATGAGTAGGAATCAACCTGATGGCACACAACAACAACAACAATCCTGATACAATATTCTTTTTATATGTCATTTGATTTAGTTTGTTTAGGATGTTTGTATCTATGTTCAGGAAAAAGTTTGACCTGTAATTTTTCTTTCTTGTAAAGTCCTTGTCAGATTTTGGTATAAAGATTATGCTGATATGCTCTTTTTCTGTTGTCTGGAAAATTTTGCATAGAGCTAAGATTATTTCTTCCAAAAAATTGCTGAAAGAATGATTTCACCAGTAAACCCATCTTTATTATTGGGAGTTTTAAAATTATGCATAAATCTTCTCTAATAGTTTTTGTTAGTTATTTTTCTAGGAGTTTGTTGATTACATCTACATTTTCAAATTTAATGGGGTAAAGTTGTTCCTGATATATTTTTATATCTTTTAAAAGTCTGCAGAATCACTAATAGTATCCTTTTTCTAATTCTTAATATTGATAATTTATTCTCTCTCATCTCTAGAATTTCTTAGGTTAAAAATCTACTTTGATATTTTTATAACAGTAGCAGCTCTTTTCATTAATATTTTTCCAAGATTTTATCTTCAGCCTTTTCATAACTGTAAATTTAAGCTGTCCCTCATATAAGCAGTATATAAATGATTTTTATTTTTATTCATTCTGGCAATATTTTTCTTATAATTGCAGAATTTAGCCCATTTATGTTTAATGCAACTACTGTTAATTTAACGTTTAAATATTACTACTTCACAGACACACACACACGTGTGTGTGTGGGTTTGTGAACTGCATAGGATATTATCACTCTTATTTTGATTATTCAGTATTTATTTTACATTACTGATATTTACCGTTTCAGATCCTCAAGTCCTGTATGATTTAGTAACTCTCCCACTGGCTTCAAATATGTTATTTTTTAATACAGTGTTTCTCTAATTGTTCTTCTTGGGAGGTTTACTCTGATATAAAAGAGTTCACCAAAGCTGGTAATTTAGAAATGAATTTATGGACTGTGAGTCAACACAAGGGACTCCTTCATAGAATGAAGAACCAACATATTAAGTCACATGAAAAAATATGCCCTATTTCGAAATTGGAAAGATTTAATGGTCAAACAGAGGATTCTAAAGTAGAGTTTTGCCTTCAGTTAAAGTCCTTGCGTAATTTCTGACCCAAATTAGAAGATCATACAAAATGGAATTTATGTAAAATTTGTGGGTGGAATGAACACTATGCTAAAATTGCTTTAGAAATTTCTCAGTTTTAATTTAAAAACCACTTCATCTTAATTTTACTCTGAACTTAATGAAAATTGTTATGTTTCCAATTTTAATTGTTTATGAACATGCTTCCATAGTCCCATATATAGGTTTTGTATAGCACAAATCAAACTGTGCTGTTAATGTTTGTTCACCTGCCATTCTTCCCTATAAAACTGCAAGCCCATCAGGAGAGTACTGCTATATACTCTATATACTAGTGCTTAGTACAGCACGACTTCCATAAATATTGATTTCATTCAATGATGTTAAAACTCCAATGCAGTGATAATCTTTATCAAAATAAAATATTTTGCTAAATGGTTAAATATTTTGAAATTATTTATTTGAATTCACAATTACTTATTGAGTATTAAGGAGTAAGGGCAATTACTTTAAGAACATGTTCTACAAAAGGTGGTTTATTTGTTGTTGTTTTTTCCTTTGTCTTAAAGGCAGTGATTTTAGCACATTTAATTGTCACTGGAAAGAATCTAGTAAAGAGGGGAAAATTGGAAACAGTAAAAAAAGAAGAAGCAGAAGATAATCAATTGTATACGGTTTCTGAGAAGACAGATGAAATTACCAGCTACTCCATTGTAGGAAGAAACAAGTATGGGTAAAGGTACAGTTAAGTATGGGAGTGAGTTTTCTTCTGATTGTTAGTATTCCTTTTTTCTCTATAACTAGAAAGTAGGGTAGTTTGCCAACAGTGAAGGAGTGAAATTGAAAGTGTAAAGGTAGATGGAGGTTTTAGAAGAGTGGAAAAATTTTGAAATATCAATATGGATAGTGAGAGGGTTGGCCAAAGAAATGTTTAACATATTGTTGAACAAAACTAAGAGTCAATCTGAAGTTCAAAATCCTGAATTTATAGAAGAAGCAATCTGTTCTATTGTAATATTTTCTCCAGGACTTTTTGGCCACCTGGGCACCAGCACAAATAAAACAGATAATTAAGTTCACTCAGGTACTGGATAATACCAGAGAGGTGTGAAAAAAAGAAAAGGGAAAATTAAATTATGAGACTTGTGAGAGTTTATTGGTATGATAGAACTTGGAAATTAAACCTACTATGACAATGGTGAAGAAAAGAAGGAGTTGATGAACTGGGAGATGAGTCAGGAAATGGAAGGAGCTGAAAAATCTAAGAATATGCATCATGAGAGTTATTGAACAAGTAAACTGGGAAAAAGCGAAATCTGGGTAAGAAAATTGGATTCTTGAATTAGTGACTATAGGGGTGGATCAGGTATAGGGGTAAGATATGACTGTGGAAGTAGGTGTTGAGGTAAAGAGTAAAAAGGGGTAATTGGGAAGGTCAATGATTTCACAATGAAAAGATAGTGGTCTATCTTCCATACAGATTATAAATCACATGGAATTATGGAGATCCTTTAGTTAAAAGGATCCCTTGTGGAACAGTGGTTAAAGCTCTAGGCTGCTAACCAAAAGATTGGAGGTTCAAATTCACCAGCCACTCTGTGGGAGAAAGATGTGGCAGTCTGCTTCCATAAATATTACAGCCTTGGAAATCTTGTGGGACAGTTCTGCTCTGTCCTAGAGGGTTGCTATGAATTGGAATCAACTCAATGACAACGATATGGTTTTTGGTTTTAGTTAAAAGGGAATAGGTTACTCAGCCTCACTCCTGTATTCTCTAGTGCTTCAGACATATCTCTACAGAACCTCTAGTATTCAAGGGTTTGAAAAACCACTGGCTTAGTTTAGTAAATGGTCTTCCTTTAAAAAAATTAAATTAGGAGGGGGAGCCAACATGGCAGCTTAGACAGATGCATCATGCCATCCCTCTGCAGCAAAGACCTGAAAAAGTAAGTAAAACAGATACAAACATCAGTCTTGGAACCATAAACATCAAATGAAGGGATAAAGAACTAGATCAAACACTGAATGGAAGATGAAACTGAAAGAAAACAGAATGAGGAGAGATGCACAGTGGAGGTTCACTGCCAACTAACACAGCACAGTGTCACCATCTTGGAGCACACCCAGTAACAACTTGGACAGAAAGTACAGGAAGAGAACCTCACGGAGCTCCCAACAGGATACAGAGCACCTGATAACCAGAGAAACGTGCTTTCATATCCCTCACACTTCTGCACAATACACCACCTCCACACCTTTTCCATGGGTCACATCACACCAGCTTGGCTTGACAGCTACTGGCCCACTGCCAGCCTGGATCTGCTCCACCCCCACTCGCCAGCTCCTGCTGTGCCATTTTTTCTCATTCTTACTTTTCTTTCTACATTCCACCTAGCCCCATATACCACTTCTGCCCCTTTCCACTGGGCCATACTGCACAGCAGTGGGTAGAGAGCTACTGGCCTGCTGCCAGCCCTGGCTCCCCCACCCCTACCTGCCAGTTTCAGCCACACCATTTGCTTTTTCCCTTTCTTTCTCCCTCTCACCTAGCCCCATACGCCAACTCTACCTCTTCCCTTCGGGTCATACCGCACTGATGCACGTAGAGAGCTACCAGCCCACTACCACCCCAGGTCACCTCTGCCCCTACCTGCCAGCTCCTGCTGTGCCATTTTTTCCCCTTTCTTCCTTTTCTTTCTCCCTGCCACCTGTTCCCATACACCACCTCTAACCCTTCCCACCAGGCCATGCCACACCACCACAGGTAGAGAGCAACTAGTCTGCCACCAGCCTGAACCCTCCCCACCCCCACATACTGGTTCCTACAGTGCCATTATTTAATTTATTTTTTTATTTTTTTCCTTTTCTTTCTCCCACAAACTTAATCCCATATGCCTCTTCCCCACCCACCCCACCCTCTGCTTCCTGCTGGGCCATGCTGCACCACTGCTGCTAGAGAGCCACAAGTCTGCTGCTTTCTACCTCCCACCTAGCCCCGTATGCCACCACACCCCCACCTGCCAGCTACCCTTTGCTTTTTCTTTCTCTCTCTTTTCTTTTCTTTGCTCTCCTCACCTAGCCCTGTATGCCACCATCCCTTCCTGCAGGCCTTTGCTGTGCCACCGTGGCTAGAACATCCCTGGTTCAGGCCTGCCACTGCACTGAGCACACGCTGCCACCCCTTCCTGCCACTCGACCAGTTGCTGAACTGAGAGAAGTGAGCCTGTACAACTCCCCATCCAACACCCCCACCTATCTGGCAAGGGGCTATGAACCGTCCCACACCACTGGACCAACATCAGTATGCAAACAGCACCCACCCAGTTTGCCCTCAGCCACCTCATCAAAACAGTGTACAGCAAAGAGGGCTCACCCTGCATGCTGCTGCCCTGTCCACCTGGACAAGGTGATGAAAGCTATTGAGATCACAGAGGAGCAAGCAGTAAAGCATACCTGGCCCACCCTCCCTTACATATCAAAACAAAACAAAGAAGTAGGATGAAACAAACAAACATACAATCAATCAATAAATAAAATAATACGTTAATGTCCAGGGGACAGCAGACAATATCAAAACATATAAAAAAGCAGGACAAGAAGTCTACAGCAAGTGACCAAAATAAAGAATCAGATGACCTTCCAGTAGAAGAAAAATCACTGGAATACCTGATATGGAATTCAAAAGGTAAATATTTAGAGCTCTCCAAGAGATTAAGGAAAACACAAATAAAACCAGGAAAAAATAGACAAAAATTATGAAAAACACAGACAAAACCAACAAAAACATAGCCAAAATCAAGGAAAACACAGGCAAAACAATAGAAGAATTCAGGAAAATAATACAAGAACAAAATGTCAAAATAAGTAAACAATTAGAAATCACACAAAAACAGCAATTAGAAATCCAAAAGATAAACACAAAATTTGAAAAACGGACAACTCAATAGAAGGTATTAAGAGAAAATTTGAAACAATGGAAGACAGAATCAGTGAGACTAAAGACAGATTCATGGATGCCACTTTGAGGAAATATCAGATAAAAGAATGAAGAAAACCTAAGAATTATGTGGGACATAATCAAGAGCAACATTTGCACATGATCAGAGTTCCAGAACATGGGGAGAAAATGGAAAAGATAAAAAGGATCATTGAAGATTTTCTGGCAGAAAACTTCCCAAATATCATGAAAGACAAAAATCTGACCATCCAAGAAGTTCAAAGAACCCCATACAGGAGAGACCCCAAAAGAAATTCATCAAGACATATCATAATCACACTTGCCAAAACCAAAGACAAAGAAAGAATCCTGAAAGCAGCTTGAAAAAATGAAAAGTCACTTACAAAGGGGAAACAAAAAGACTGAATTCTGATTACTTAGCAGAAACTATGCAGGCAAGAAGGCAACGAGATGACATATATAAAATGTTGAAAGAAAAAAATTACCAACCAGGAATAATAAATTCTGAAAAATTCTCTCTCAAATATGAGGGTTAAATTAGGACATTTCCAGATAAACAGAAATTAAGGGAATTTATAAAAGCCAAACCAAACTTACAAGAACTATTAAAGGAAGTACTTCTGTTAGAGAACCAACAGCATCAGACAACAGCCTGGAAACAAGGACACAGGACAGCATCTGCCAGATACTAACTTAGATGAAGAACTCTCAATAGTAAAACAAAGCTAAAATACTTAAAACAGGGAAAGAAAGACATCAATCTGTAAATGACAACAAGGTCAAAACACTAAGAGGGTGAATAAATGGTGTAGGTATAGAACTTTCAAATGGAGAGGATGTCAAGGTGATATCAAGTAATAAAAGACTGGTTCCAACTTAGGAAGATAGACAGCTAACCTACTCAACAGAATAAAAAAGAAGAAAAAACATAAAGTCTCAGTTACCACAAAATCTATAATAACAAAAGAAAAGAAAATCTACAAACAAAAGGAAATCAGTGCAGGAAAGTAAGAGGAACACAGAAAATGTCAGCACCAAAAAGCAGAACAATATGACAGCAATAAACTCATACCTATCAATAATCAAACTTAATGTAAATGGCTTAAATGTGCCTGTAAAGAGACAGAAAGTGGAAGAATGAATAAAAAAGTACAACTTATCAATATGCTATCTACAAGACCAACATCTTAGACATAAAGACATAAATTTATTAAAAATCAAAGGATGGAAAAAATATATCAAGCAAACAGTAACCAAAAAAAAAAAAAAAAATGGGGGGGGGGCAGAAGTTGCAATACTAATCTGGGATAAATCAACCATGAAAGACAAGGAATGACATTATATAATGATTAAAGGGACAATCCACCAAGTAGACACAACCTTAATAAATATCTATGCACCCAATGACAGGGCTCCATAATACATAAAATAAACTCTAAAAGCACTGAAAAGAGAAAAAAACAGTTCCACAATAAAAGTAAGAGACTTCAACACACTACTGTCAGTACAGGACAGGACATCTCAAAAGAAACTCAACAAAGATACAGGTCTAAAGGCCAAAATCAACCAACTTGACCTAATAGACATATATTGAACAGTCCACCCAACAGCAACAAAGTATATATTGTTTTCCAACACACAAGGAACATTCCCCAGAATAGACCACATATTAGGCCACAAAGCAACTCTCAATAGAATCAAAAACATTAAAATAATATAAAGCATTCTTTCTGATCACAGCACCATAAAAGTAGAAATTAACAACAGGAAGAGAAAGGAAAAAAAATACATGGAAACTGAATGACATCTTGCTTAAAAACAACTGGATAATAGAAGAAATCAAAGATAGAATTTTAAAAAAATCCCTAGAATTAAGTGAGAATGAAAAAATATACCAAAACCTGTGGAACACAACAAAGGCAGTGCTCAGTGGTCAATTTCTAGCAAGAAATGCACACATCAAAAAAGAAGGAAAGGCCAAAATCAAAATGTTAGCTCTACAACTCAAAAAAAATAGAAAGAGAACAATAAAAGAAGCCCACAGCCACCAGAAGAAAGGAAAAAATAAATATCAGAGGAGAAATAAATGAAATACAGAACAGAAAAACAATAGAAAGAATCAACAAGACCAAAAGTTGGTTCTCTGAAAAGATCAACAAAATCAACAAACCATTGGCCAAAGTGACAAAAGAAAAACAAGAAAGGAAGCCAATAACCAAATAAGAAATGAGAAGGAGGACATTACAATAGATCCAACTGAAATAAAAAGGATCATAACAGAATACTATGAAAAATTGTACCTGGAGACACTTTTTGACAACCTAGAGGAAATGGATAAATTTCTAGAAACACACTACCTACCTAAATTAACACAAGCTGAGACAGAAAATCTGAACACACCCAAAACAAGAGAAGAGATTGAAGAGGTAATAAAAAAAACTCCCAACAAAAAAAGGCCCTAGCCCGGATAACTTCACTGGAGAAATCTACCAAACTTTCAGAGAAGACCTCACATCAATACTACTCAAAATATTTCAAAGCTTAGAAAAGAAAAGGATACTCCTGAATTCATTCTACAAAGCTAGCATAACCCTGATACCAAAGCAAGGCAAAGACACCACAAAAAAAGAAAAATACAGACCAATATATGTCATAAATATAGATGCAAAAATTCTCAACAAAATTCTAGACAATAGAATTCAGCATCATATCAAAAAAATAATAAGCCATGACCAAGTGAGAGTTATACGAGGTATGCAAGGATGGTTCAACGTTAGAAAATCAATCAACGTAATCAACCACATAAATAGAACAAAAGAAAAGAATCAGATGATCATCTGGATCAATGCAGAAAAGTCATTTGATAAAGTCCCACACTCATTTCTGATAAAAACTGTCAATAAAATAGGAACAGAAGGGAAATTCCTCAACATAATAAAGGACATCTATACAAAAGCAACAGTCAACATCATTCTCAATGGGGAGAGGCTGAAAGCATTCCCCCTGAGAAGGGAAACAAGACAAAGATGCCCTTTATCACCGCTTCTGTTCAACATTGTGCTGGAAGACCAATAAGGCAAGAAAAAGAAATAAAGAGAATCTACATTGGAAAGGAAGAAGTAAAACTATCCCTATTCACAGATGATATGATCATATACATAGAGAACCCCAAAGATTCCACAAGAAAACTACAGGAACTAATTGAAAGATTCAACAGAGTAGCAAGATATAAGATCAACATATAAAAATCAGTTGGATTCCTATACATCAACAAAGAGAACTTTGAAAAGGAAATCAGGAAACGATACCTTTTACAGTAGCCTGTAAAAAGATAAAATACTTAGGAATAACTCTAACCGGGGATGTAAAAGAATTATGTAAATAATATTACAAAACATTACTACAAGAAACCAAGAGAGACCTACATAAATGAAAAAATATATCATGCTTATGGGTAGGAAGACTCAACATTGTGAAAATATCAATCCTACTCAAAGCTATCTACAGATATAACACAATCTCGATCCAAATACCAACAGCACTCTTTAACGAGATGGAAAAAATAATCACCATATTTATATGAAAAGGAAAGAGGCCCAAGATAAGCAAAGCATCACTGAAGAAAACGAACAAAGTAGGAGTCCTCACACAACCTGATCTCAGAACCTACTATACAGCCACAGTAGTCAAAACAGCCTAGTTCTGGTACACAACAGACACACAGAGCAATGGAACAGAATGAAGAACCCAGATATAAATCCATCCACCTATGGTCAGCTGATCTTTGACAAAGGACCGAAGTTCATTTAATGGGGAAAAGACAGTCTTTTTAACAAATTGTGCCAGCAAAACAGGATGTCCATCTGTAAAAAAAATGAAACAGGACCTATACCTTACAGCATACAGAAAAACTAATTCAAAATGGGTAAAAGACCTAAATATAAAATCTAAAACAATAAAGATAATGGAAGAAATATAGGGTCAACATTAGGGGCCCTAATACATGGCATGTAGAGAATACAAACCATAACTAACAATGCACAAACACCAAAAGATAAACTAGATAACTGGTAGCTCCTAAAAATTAAACACTTATGCTCATCAAAAGACTTTACCAAAAGAGAACCTACAGAGCAGGAAAAAAATCTTGGCTATTACATAACCAACAAGGGTCTAATCTCTAAAATCTATAGAATACTTCAACACCTCAACAACAAAAAGACAAATAATCCAATTAAAAAATGGGCAAAGGATATGAACAGACACTTCACCAAAGAAGACATTCAGGTGGCTAACAGACACAAGAAGAAATGCTCACGATCATTAGCTATTAGAGAAATGCAAATCAAAACTAGAATGAGATACCATCTCACCCTGACATTACTGGCACAAATCAAAAAAACAGAAAATGACAAATGTTGCAGAGGCTATGGGAAATTAGAACTCTTACGCACTGCTGGTGGGAAAGTAAAATGGTACTACCACTATGGAAAACAATATGGCACCTCCTTAACAAGCTAGAAATAGAAATACCATTCCACCCAGTAATCCCACTCCTAGGAATATATCCTAGAGAAATAAGAGTGTCACACGAATAGATATATGCACACCCATGTTCATTGCAACATTATTCACAATAGCAAAAAGATAGAAACAATCTGAGTGTCCATCAACAGATGAATGGATAAACAAATTGTGGTACATACACACAATGAAATACTACACAACAACAAAGAACAATGATGAATATGCGGAACATCTCACAATATGGATAAATCTGGAGGGCATTATGCTGAGTGAAATAAGTCAATCACAAAAAGACAAATATTGTATGAGGTCACTATTATAAAAGCCCAAGATAAAGGTTTACACACAAAGAAAATAATCTTAGATAGTTATGAGGGAGGGGAGGAGTGGGAAGGCGAAATCACTAGATAGTAGACAAGTGTAAATTTTAGTGAAGGGAAAGACAACACACAGTATAGGGGAAGGCAGCATATCTTGACCAAGGTAAAGTCATAGAAGCTTCCTAGACACATCCAAACACCTTGAGGGACTGAGTTACTGGGCAGAGGCTGGGGACCAAGGTCTCAGGGAACATCTAGGTCAATTGGCATAATATAGGTCATAAAGAAAATATCCTACATCCTACTTTGGTAAGTAGCATCTGAGGTCTTGAAAGTTTGCCCATAGCCATCTAAGATACTTCTATTGGTACCTTCAGGTTCAGAACAAAGGAGAATGAAGAAAACCAAAGACACAGGGAAAATACTAATCCAAAGGACTGATGGATCACATGAACCGCAGCCTCTACCAGCCTGAACCCAGAAAAACTAGATGGTACCCGGCTACTACCACTGACCACTCTGACTGAGATCACAATAGAGGGTCCTAGACAGAGTGGGAGAAAAATGTAGAACAAAACTCAAATTCACAAAAAAAGACCAAACTTACTGGTCTGACAGAGATTGGAGGTACTCCCAAGACTATATCCTCTGGATACCCTGCTAACTCAGAACTGAAGTCACTCCCAAAGTCCACGTTTAAGTCAAAGATTAGACAGGCCTATAAAACAAACAATAACACATGTAAAGAGTGTGCTGCTTAGTTCAGTCAAGTATATGAGACCAAATGGGCAACACCTTCCCAAAAGCAAAGACAAGAAGGCAGGAAGGACAGGAAACTGGACACATGGAAACAGAGAACTAAGGGTGGAAAGGGAAAAGGGGGGAGTGCTGACACATTGAGAGGATTGCAACCAACGTCACAGAACAATATGTGTATAAAATTTATGAATGAAAAGCTAATTTGCACTGTAACCCGTTGCTGTTGCTGTCGAGTCAATTCCAACTCACGGCGACCCTATAGGACAGAGTAGAAACGCCCCATAGAGTCTCCAAGGAGAAGCTGGTGTATTCGAACTGCTGATCTTTTGGTTAGCAGCCGTAGCACTTAACCACTACACCACCAGGGTTTCCTTGCGCTGTAAATGTTCACCTAAAATGTAATAAAAAAAAAAAAATTTAAAATTATTTTTGCTTATTTTTCTGCCCATGTTAAACCAGACAATTATACAATGGAGAAGATAATCAGGGATGGTACCTCCTAAGATAATATCATATGGCAAACCACAAATATATAAATCCACTGAAAACTAGTTTACATATTATCATTGTTGAACCACTATTTCAGCATCAGTAAGGCAGTGCCTGCCCTAGCTCTACTGCCCCTTTACCAAAAGCTAGAAGTACTATAGGTAGGAAGACCATTATCCTTCACCCCCAGTTACAACACTGGATCACCTACAGGGGAAAGAATTATTTCAGTATCTATCAATCACCATTCTCACACACATACTAAAGGGAGGAAGGAGGTGAGAAACTCCAGAAGGCTTTTTTTTTTTTTTCCCCACACAAAAAGGCATAGAGAGTTCAATTTTACATAATTTGCTTCTAAGGATATTTATATTCTCATTATTAAGGAAGCAGAGTAGTATACTAAGGGTGCAGTTTGTGAAAAGAGAGGAATAAAACAGCACAAATGGAAACAAGACAAATATATGCCTCTGAATTGCTAGCAGAGGGTGAGGAGAGGTTAAGTACCAAGCAGTTTCCAGGAAAGATTCATAGAACTAATTCAGCTTGTGCTACTTTGGCAGAAGAAAAATTCAGGTGCCCGTAACCATCCATACCAATAGTTTGAGAAGAAGAGTGAGTTCTTTTGCCCTGTAGACATCAGGTCACACATATGCTAGGTGATGCTGGGTTATTCCAGGGTTCATTATCTTCCTCATGAGTTTCCCCTTAGACCTTTGTTTTCCACTTTTCCTTATTCATGTCCAAGGTTTGGTCCTTTCACTGCTCATTAGCATCTAAATTAAAGAGCTGGAACTTAGGCTGAGATTTGTAAGACACTCTAAGGAGAAAAGGTGGGAGAGCAGCAGCAGGTTCAGGAATAAGGCTTAGATGGTGATTCAGAGGCACCAATTATTTTCTTCCTGCCCCTACATTCCCTCCTTGGAGGATCTCTCCATTTTCTCTTTTATGACACCACTGCTGAGTAGGCTCTGGCCCATGTGACCTAGCCTGCTGGCCTTATCTGATTAGAGGGAGCTAATAGCTGACCCTAGAAAATCAATTAGGATTCCTTCCCTGTGATTTTCAAACTGTGTTGCAGATACATAATCTGTTTTCTATTGGGGTATTGACTGGAGAGGATGCATAGAGTTATGGCAGGTACCTGGAGTTCACACCTAAATGGAGTCAGACTGTAGAGAGAGGAGAATGGAAACAGGTATAAGCAGAGGAGCAAGGCTAAGAGGCCGTGCAGGCCTAGAGGAAGAAATAATGCAACACTTACTCCCAACTTTCCAATTCCTGGTTCTTGCTGCTCCTGGTGCCTGGCCACACACCCTGCCCCTGAGTTTGATGATTGACTTTTACATCCTTCCAAAAATTGCCCCACCCCACCTTTTTTAATTTTAAGTTAACAGATTCATTCTGTAACTGTGGTTATGTGTCGGGATAATGATGTTGTTGCATATAGGAAATGAAGGCTCACTAGAGAGTATACTCTATATTTGTGGAAGTGCTTTAAGACAAAAGAATCTGACAGCTCTAAGAAGAATGAAAAGAAGTGAAGTGTCTGTACGTTTGATTAATAAAGCCGATCTGCTCTCAGCACAATACAGCTTTAGTTTTGATTTCATAATCGGCTACAGCTTTCACTTGGGAAAAATTTAGAAATTACATTACAGAAAGAAAAATTTGAAAGACATAAAAGAGATAAGAGACTGAACAACTAACGTAAATCGATTATCAAGAAAAACAGAGTGACATGAGCAAGAAGGAAGTCATCCTTACCACCCAGACCAGGACCTGGATCCTAGAGGCAAACAGACATTCACCTTTGACCCCAAATGGTGAATTATCTCTAATGACAGAAAGGAATGTCATCTGCATCTACAGGTATTGTAGTGTCACACCCTATTATTGCTCTCCACAGCCAACACTGCTAAGCCACATAAATCCTCCATTCCTGTGTCCTATAACCTCTCAATACCCCTCCCACACACACACATACCACAACCACCACCACCCCATTCTTAATAGAAATCTTAGCAAATTATCTAGAGCCTGGGCTTCCATCCACCCTAACTAGATACTCTGAGCCTGACAGGTCTTGAGATATGAATAGTATCTGTCAATGACCCCCCAATGCCCTTAGGATAAAGTCTCAACTTGTTAGCATGGCATGAAAGGCTTCTTGTGATCTGACTCTTGACCATCTCTTCAGCCTTACTCCATGACAATCCTTCACACTCTGGCCTTGTTCTAACTAATCTCAGTTCTCATAACTCAACATACTCCTTCTCATTTTTCCCCAGTGAACATGCTGTATATTCTACCTGAGGTGTCCTATCCCTTTAGTTCATTTACCAGACTTGATTATTAAAACTAGTTGCTGTCAAGTCATTCTGACATGTGGAGAGCCCATGTGTGTCAGAGTAGAACTGTGCTCCATAGAGTTTTCAAAGGCTAATTTTTCAATAGATCACCAGGTCTTTCTTCCAAGGCACCTCTGAGTGGACTAGAGCCTCTAAATTTTCTGTTAGCAGCTAAGTGAGTTAATTTTTTTGCACTCTCCAGGAACTCCACTTGACTGTTAGTCAC
>NW_004444092.1:840529-841500 GCF_000243295.1 Trichechus manatus latirostris
CCCAAAAGTTAAAACAAAATGTAAGACTGAGAGGAGCATCCTGTTTGAAGTCAGACGTAACCTCTACTCACTTAACTTCCCTGAACTTCAGTTTCAATATCAGTGCAACATGAATGATTGCATCTATAGATTTATTGTTAGAATGAAAAGAGATAGCATAGACAAAGCACCTAGGATAGTGACTAAGACCTAATATACATTCAATAAATCTTTCCTTCCTTTTCCAGTCAGGTACCAAATTCATATTAGCTATGTAATTACTCTTGTAGGACACTTCCAGAGGGTCAAGGAATAAATTAAATTTGAACCTGTTTTTGAGGCTGCTGATGAGAATCTACCAACAGATTTTGCCACACAGTCCTAAAAAATTATTTTTATTCTGTCTCATGCCAATCAATCTCTTAAAAAGAAGTTAGATGCTACTCAGCCATAAAGAGAAATGAAGTCCTGATACATGCTACTACATGGATGAACCTTGAAACATCATGCTGAGCAAAATAAGTCAGTAGCAAAAGGATAAATATTGTATGATCACACTTATAGGAAATAAGTAAATACATAAAAAATAAAGATTATTAGTGGTTACCAGGGTGGGAGGGAGGGGGAAAAAGGGGAATTTTTGCTTAGGGAACATTAAGTTTATGTTAATGGTGGTGGAATGATTTGGAAAAAGATTGCTAGAATGGTTGCACTAATTGAAGAATGTAATAAATGTCACTAAAATATACATGTAGAGATTGTCGAGATGGTGTATGTTTTGTTATGTGTATTTTCCCCACAATAAAATAAAAATATAGAAGTTAGAATAGATTCATTTAGAGAATACATGACCCTTCCTAGATTAATCCATATATGTGCCCAGCTGCAAACAACCTGGGACTTGTGAAAAAGCTACATTTCGTAGATAATTTAGAAGAGAACATTTAGTAGCAGGATGCCTCTCAAAATTCTTAAATATTTGGCAAGTAATT
>NW_004444092.1:842222-846571 GCF_000243295.1 Trichechus manatus latirostris
ACTTTATAGACTGTAAAATTTCACATACAGATTTCCACTTCTACCTTTAAGAGAGAAATGGTATAGGACCTCCCTCCTGAGACAAACAAATGGAAAATTAAGAAAAATATATAAAAAGAGCTATTGTGTATTTGACAACACGCAGCTCAGGATTATGATTCCTGAGAGAAGGAAAACATGCACTGTGAGTCATATGATCTCCCTGACTTTCTGCGTGGAGGCAGTTTCCAGACTGCAGCCCAGAGAGGGAGAACCCATCCAGAGAGGGAGAATCTATCCAAAGAAGGAGCGCTTATCCAGAGCCCAACAGTTGCACTGAGTTGAGGAGACTGACAGGAGCTCAGGGAAGTGGAGGCAGTGAGTCAAACATTAAAGAGAAAGTGTTGAGTCACACATTATAAAGAAGGGTGCAACTCAGAAAAAAGAGCTACAGAAACCTCCATAAGTATTGCCTTGGGTCTTTGGATGAATGCAAAGCTGCTAATGCAAAGAGTGGTACTCCATGAGGTCAAGCAAAGAACAATAGCTGGAGAACTATAAGCTGAACAGTCTCCAGAACTCCCATGAGGCTGGGATATGTTCAAATTTCTAGAGCCAGATATTCACCAGAAACTCCAGAAGGTTCACATTCCAGGAGTAGAGCTAAACTAGTCCTAAAGTAAAGGGTACTCTAGACCCACCTTAACAAAGCCTAAAAATAAGCCTCAAAAAGATATCGCTTGCCCCAAAATAAATTAACTGCCTAGCGAAATATATTCCAACACTCTTTTAAGTAAGACAGAAAATTCTAAGCAATCCACAATGCAACATTCTTAATGTCAGCATTGAATCAATAATGAGTAGACATATGAAGAGCAGCAAAATATAACCCATAACTAGAAAAAAATATTAGTCAGTATAAACATACCAAGGAATGGTAGATAATACGATAAGGGATAAATGACAACATAAAAACATTTTACTAAATATTTTCATTAATTGCTTTTTAAGTTACATATACTCAAAAATTTCAAGCAAAACATGAGTATAATGAGAAAAGGAAAAGAAGACATAGAAAAGTGGAAATTCTAGAGTTGACAAATACAATCTCTGACATGAACAATTCCCTGGTAGTTTTAAAAGACTGGTCACTGCAGAAGAAAAATCAGTGAACTTCAATACATAACAATAGAAACTATCTAAATAAAAACACAGAGATTTAAAAGACTTAAAAAGAGATAAATGGAGCCTCAGTAATCTCTGGGACATTATCAAACAGTCTAACTTCTGTGTAATTGTATTCCCAGAAGAACAGAAGATTCCAGATGGGAAATTTGATCTACACAGACGAATTATAAATGAGAACCATAAATGACTAGTGTGTGGGTAAATACAAAATTGTTTTCTAATTTTTTTTCTTCAAAAGATGGTTGTTAAGAGCCACAACAATAAATATGAATGTATTTTTCAATTAATAACATATGTAGAAATATGATTAAAAAAAAAAAAAAAAGACAGGAGCCAGAGAGAATTGTAGTATATTGCTGGAAGCTCAGTATATTATATATGGAGTGGTATCATATTATTAAAGGTAGTGTTTAATAAGTTAAAAATTCATCTTGAAAACTCTAAAGCAACTCCAAAAAAGTAAAACTAATAATTTAATAAGAGTTAAATTAAAATACTCAATTCAAATAAAAATTTTACCTTTCACATATCTTTTTATTAAGTTATGCAATTCCAAAATTTGATTTGTATTAAAAATACTTAATTCCAAAAAATCAGAAAAAGATAGGGAAAACAAAAATCTAATGGGATAAATAACAAATAAAGATGGTAAACCTATACCCAACCATATCAATAATTACTTTTATTGTAAATGGTCTAAAGACTCTGCAGAATAAAGACTAGATTAAAAATAAAAAAAAAGACAACAAAACAAGACCCAACTATTGCAGATTTTGAGACAGAGTTTAATGTGAACATTATATATTAAGGAGTACCCTTGGAATCAACACTTGTGGAAGAAAGGGGAAGGAAAAAAGGGTGTAGAGGGGTAAGTCAAACTGACCTGAAATAGCAACAGCCTTGGTTAATCTCACAGGTAGCTGGGGTGCTAGAATGACTTTTCCAATTTGTCTTGAGTTAGACTAAAATGGCCAGGTCTTTCGTAGCCCTGAAATGAGCTGAAGCTGAATATAGGCCACCTCAGATGAGGCAACCTCCTGCATGCAGCAGAGGCAATTCATAAGAGAGCTGAAAGTTGAAATCTGTTTGCTGATAGTACTCTCAAAGGCTGTGACTATAAATCTTTGTTGAAAAGGAATACGAGTGAGGCATCATGGTGTCCACTACACCCAACTACATGCTGTTTATAAGGAACACAATAAAGTCATGGGTAGATTAATGGTAACATAATTAAAAAGGTATGCTGCATAAACACTAGTCAAAAGAAAGCTGAAGTGGCTATATTAATACCAAAAAATAATACTTAAGAGCCAGGACTATAACTAAGAAAGAAGGATATTTAATAACAAACAAGTCTCAATTTGTCAAGAAGACATAACATCCTAAATGTGTATGTGCTTAATAATAGAATTTCAAAATACATTAAGCAAACACTGACAGAAATGCAAAGTAGCCAATACTGAAATTATAATTCCAGATATTAATACGCTTTCTCATCAATTGAAAAAATAAGTACCGTATTTTTACACAAATAGCACATGCCTTCTACATTTGCTTACCAACCGTGCCCTCCCCCATGAGGTATTTTCATAAGCATGTTATACTAATTTTTTTTAGCAACATGTAAAAAAAATTGGCATAGCAGTGTTTATGAAAATACCTCATGGGGGGAGGACAAAGTTGGCAAACAAACATAGAAGTCGTACATTATCTGGGTAAAAATACAGTATATACAAAATTGGAAAAGGTATAGAAAACCTAAACATTATGTATCATTCAATATAACTGACATTATGCAACACTATAAAAAAACAACAGAAGAACACACTTCCTTTTCAAGTACACATGTATCATCCACTAAGATAGACTCTATGCAGACCCATAAAATAAATCTCTATAAATTTAGAGAGAATGAAATCATCTGAGTATATTTTCTAACTACAGTGGAGTTAAAGTAAATATCAATAACAAAAAGGTGTCATAAAAATACTCTAATAGTGGGAAACTAAACCATATGTTTCTAAATAAACCATAGGTCGAAGAAAAAAAATGACAAAGAAAACTACAAAATACATTAAGCTGAAGAAAAATGAAATCAAAACATATCAAAATGTATAGACATATAGATCAATGGAACAGAATAGTGTCCAAAAATAAACCCTATATAGATGTTCAGTCAATTTATTACAAAGTCATCAAGATATTTCAAAGGGGAAAGGATAATCTGTCAACAAACACTGTGAAAAAACAGGATTTCCTCACACTTCACACAAAAGCTAACTCCAAACGTGTCAAAGACATAAAAAACTAAAACTCTGAAACCTCAGGAAGAAAACAAAAGCACAGGCAAAGATTTCTTAGACAGGACACAGTCAAAAATCACTAACCACAAAGGAAAAAAAAATTATAAATTGGACTCTGCTCTTTTAAAGAAACTATTAAGAAATGAAAAGGCAAGTTAAGATTGAGAGAAATTATTTGCAGTACATATGGCTGACAAAGTACTGGTATCCAGAATATATAAAGAACTCTTACCACTCAGTAATCTTAAAATGGTAAGTGTTTTAACAGACACTTCACAAAAGAAGATAAACAAACATACAATAAGCATCTGAAAAGACACACAATCATGAGACAAATGCAAATAAAAATCACAATGAGATACCATAATATATCTACCTGGAATGGCCAAGATTAAAAAGACTGACAATACCTAGTGTTGGGGAAGACATAGGGCAACTGTAACTCTCATAGACTGACTGCTGGTGGGAGTTTAAAATGTATAAAACCAGTTTATAAACCAGTTTTTCTATTTCTTAAAGGTAAACATACCCTTAAAACCTCAGCAACTCTCCTCTCAGGTATTTAGCCTAAAGAAATGAGAACATAGTTCCACACAAAGACTTGTTAACAAATGTTCATAGAAGTTTTATTTACATAGCCCGCCAAAAGCTGGAAGCAATCCAAATGTCATCAACAAGTGAATGGGTAAACAAATTGTAACATTTCCATTCAATGGCATACTATTGAGCAATAGAAAGAACAAACTATCAATTCATACAATACACAAAGTGTATCTCAAAAACATTAAGCTGAGCAGAAGAAGCCAGACAAAAAGAGTACATATTCTGTGGTTCCTTTCATATGAAATTTTAGAATAAGAAAAACCACATAGTGAGAGA
>NW_004444092.1:848399-864214 GCF_000243295.1 Trichechus manatus latirostris
TTTTTACTTTAAAATCACTTTTGTAAATGTGATGGAAAATGATCTCTCTCCCAACATAAAGGAATATACAAACAATTTTGCACAAATTTGAGGAGTTTCCTGACTTCCATAAAACTAAGCTTTAGAACTTCTACTCTGTTTGCAGATTATATGCAGGTCTGCTTAGACATGAACTGAATATCATGGGCTTAAAATTGAACATGGAAAGATTTGTATGTTATATTTTTCTATTTACTTATTCCGTCTAATTTATATAAAAGTTATTTTTCTCTCAAATTTTCAACTACAGATCAATACTAAGTAAGTCCTACACTATATGGAAGAGTGTTATATATATATATATATATTTAAATTTACATCTAAAAGAAGGAACTATGCAAATTTCATAATGCTTTTAAGAGCAGTCAAATAACTGCCAGAATGGACCCAAAGAAAACATGCATACTTTTTGAAACACAAAATAAATTCCTTTCTCTTTCATGGGTCCTAAAATATGTACCAAACTTGGTAGTTAATAGAGATCAGAAACTGTATACATATCTGTTACTTTCAGCTAATTTCAGAGCAGGTTTTAAAATAATACTTGCTTTATAAAACATCTGCCTTTATATGGGAAGTCCTTGAAAGGTGCAAATGGCTGAGCACTCGGTTACTAACCAAAAGTCTGATGGTTAGAGTCCACCCAGAGGCTCCTCCAAAGAAGGGCCTGGTGATCTACTTCTGAAAAATCATCAGCCACTGAAAACCCTGTGGAGCACAGTTCTACTCTGACACACATGGGGTCACCATGAATTGGAATCAACTCAAACAGCACCTTGTTTGGGTTTTTTTTTATTCTTTTGTAGAAGCTGAATATACAAAATAGATAGGGCAGTCTTGATTTTTCTTTTTCTTGTATATCACAACCAGTCCATCAGTCAATTCTAGATTCCACTTTTATTATATGCCCAAATCTAACCATTTCTCTCTGCCAACACCGCTACAACTGTGGTCTAAATCGGAACCACCACCATCTCTCAGCTGCATTATTATAGTAGCTTCATACCTGGCCCCCCTCTTCCACTAGTACTCCCTTACAATCCATTCTCCACAATGCAGCCAGAGTGGTCCTTCTAAAACTTAGGTCACATTGCATCACTCTTTTGCTCAAAACCCTCCGAAGTTTTTCTTTCTCACTCACAGGTGAAGTCAAAACTTGGCTTCCTTTCTTAGCTCATCGAAGGTTCTCCCCAGTGCTTATACTGGTCCAGGCTCTTAGATCTTCTTTGACTTTCCTCAAAGCAAACTCATGCCTACATCGTTTACAATTGCTATTCCCTATGCAAAGGATACTCTTCCTCCCTAATATCCATATTAGCTCCTTCATTTCCTTCAAATGTCACCATTAGAAGAATCACTTTACCTAACCACTAATTTAAAAAAAAAAAAATACAGCAACAACCACTGACAAACCCTCAGCCCTCCCACTTTACTTGTCTTCATAGCGTCTATAACCACCAGACACTCAATGTATTTATTTGGTTAGTGCTGTCTTTCCCAACTAGATTCTAAGCCCCATGAAGGCAGGGATTTTGCCTATATTGTTCACTGCTGTATCCTAAAACCTATACCAATGCATGACACATAGTAAGCATCAGTAAATATATCCTGAATGATTAAATGAATACTCTGGAAGTAGGTTATCCCGATGACTCAGTATCGCTTCCTCTAGGCCCCCTCCATCCCCCTTCCAAAGGCCTAGGAAGCCCTGTGTGGAAACAGGTATTCTTGGAACACACAAATCATGACTCTCCTCTAGGCACGTTATTTTACAAATAAACAAGAAGGGCCTCTCAGGGAGAGTGAGGAAAGTGTAGTTAGCGTGTAACAGAAAGCTTGCTACACTTGCAGCCTGATGACTTAGGCTGAATCCTATTCCTATTGCAGTGCAGTTCCCTTAGCAGGGGTCAAAAAGATATCCTAAACATTCTATTTCTTTCAGTGTGCCAGTGTTTGGCACCGAACTTTGCATTTATCCACAAACTGTAAAAATGTGACAGAAAAAAGGGAAAAAAATACAAGAATGACTGAAGCCATGAGTTGAAAACATTATTTTCCCTCTAACCACTTCCTTCATACCTCAATAATTTTCCCTTTAATCCAAAACCATTGTTTATAAAGGTTGTTTTAGCCAATATAAAATTAAGGATTTATATTGAACAGAAGGCATCATAAAGGTGACAAAATCCACTCTACATTTTAATAAATGACTTTGTCCTTCAATATGTGTATCTCTAAATCAAAACCTCTCTGTTTCAGAATGCGCTAACACTGTAACCTCCACAAAATAGAAATCAACAAATTCTATCAAATGAATGAAATAATATCTTCCAGATGTTAATTTCAAGTCACAAAATCAATTGTGGAAGAAACGTAATTTTACTTTTCTGTTACTTAATTTTTATCTTAAACCTCAATTCTACCATATGGAGAACACTAAAATCTCAGCCAGTTGAGGTCAATTTCAATCCATTCAGGGTTTCTCCCAATCTATTTCTAAATTTGGAGTCCTGGTGGCACAGTGGTTAAGAGCTAGGCTGCTAACCAAAAGGTTGGCAGTTCGAATCCACCAGCCACTCCTTGGAAACCCTGTGGGGCAGTTCTATTCTGTCCTGTAGGTGCGCTGTTAGTCGGAATCAACTCGATGCCAATGGTTTTTTTTTCCCCCCTAGGTTGCATAAAACTTATACAAGGCATGTATAATGCACTGATGTTGGAAGAAGTGGCACTTGATTCTCATTCATCGTTAGCCCAGGCCAGTCTCCCCAGAGATCCACATCCCATCTTGTCTCCAGTAGTCAGATCTTGTAGATTGCTCCTGCATATGCCTTGTGCCAGCCTCAAGGTCTTATGGATCTGCTGGGCTCTGTCAAGTTTGTGCCACTCCTGGTCCAACAGTGCACTTTTTATACTCCTGGCCCGATGGCCTGGATACTCCATACAGCCATCTTAACTCCATTGCAAAGCTTGCTGCTTCCTCAAATTTCAGTTAGGAGCAAGAACCTTCTGCTCTCAGATCCTCTAACCCTGAGAGCACCAGGTTCTTTCCCAGGAACACACCAGTATTTATAATCTTGCTTCCACTAGGAAATTGCTTTTCTTCCTAGCCTGAAGAACAAACTTCAATTTTCAGTGGAGGGTAATGAGTAAGGAGGAAGTGGATCTGTTTGATTTTTATTTTTTTCCAACGAAATCTATTATATGTTAGGTAGAATGTGTTTCCTAATTCTTCAGACTACTGCTTTTGATACACACAATTTAAGCTAAAAGGAAACAAAACAATAACAAACTTTTCAGATTAAAACTATTAGCTCTGCCAAATTTTTTATGATTTTTTTAATTTGTTTGTATCTGTTTGATCTGTCAACAGAACTATCACTGTGCTTTTAACAATTTTGTCTTGTTTTTATGCTACTTTTTAGTTTAAATATTGAGACAATGTTGACTGATGCATAAAAATTCATGGAAATTTATAACATCATTCTGAATTTTACTCTTTGTCATTATAAACTGACAATTATAAAATAATTAAAGATCCCTTTTAATAGTTTCCTTGAATTTAGCTTTGTCTGATTTTAATATAGCAATCCTAGGTTTCTGTTTATACATGTTTGCTTGACATATATTTTGTCAAGAATTTCTTTCTCCGTTCTTTGGTTCTGTGGTCACAGATACCGGATACTGAAGGCCGTAGTTACCTAAGTCAGGGGAGAACTACATGGTACAAAGAAGTAAATGTGAGTATGGAGCAGTGGGGGAGGGGGGCACGGACTTTTAAAAGGCCCCACCAACAACGACTGCATGAGAAACACATGGCATAGTAACTTGTGGGCTAGAGAAAATGAAGAGCAACCTTTTAAACTCAACTAATCCCTTGGTGTTTAGAATTCATATAGAGTGGAATATTGTAAATATTTCAGATTTAAACACAGTGTGATTTCAATGTTAAATTCAGTTTTGCCTAAAATTTTGGGGGGAAATAGAAATGTGGACATCAGGTACAGATATGAATGAAGAGAGATTTCATAAATTATTTCTAAAAGAGTAGAATGTGAGCATCATTCTAGTTAAACCAATGGAGTATATAGTTTGTCTCCACACACTTCACACAGGGTTTCTCTTTAAGAGTGTTCATTTCAAACACTAGCAAAACACGAGTAAATGATAAGTATTAGTTTTACTGTCATAATCAGAAGGCAAGGGTAAACTTCAACAGCAGTGAGAGTACTGCAATCCTTGTTCGTGCATAAAGCTGGGTCTCTAAGAAATTTGAGAAAATAAAGCAAGAAAACAGTTACAATTTTTTTTTTTTTTTTTTTTTGCTGTGTTTGCTTTAAGAATAAGATGTGGCAGGGAAGAAAAATGAAACACATCAGAAGAGAGGATTGAGCAATCCTTCCAAATCTCCCCAGCAGATTAAGCTTTATGCAAACACCTTCCCATGTTTTTTTTTGTTTGTTTGTTTTTTGTTGTTTTGGTTTTTCCTCTGTGACAAAACCCAATTCAAAGCTTATAGCAGTGGGAAGAAAGAGACATTATGAAATGACATAAAAAGAGTTGACTGAAGACCACATTAAATTTACTTGAATCATTTTTGAAGGGAAAAAAGGTCACGTGGCTGAAAGTTTCCTAAACACATAGTAATATTTCCCTGAATAGATTCCTGTGCAAGGACTGGGTAATTCAGAATTGCATAATAGCTCTATTCATCCTTGACTTACAACTTTCATACTTGGCAAGCTCAAAGACATCTCTGGGCCAAAACAAAAAAAATGATTTCATAAAAAGTGGTCTAGGGAAAGATACTGGCTTCTACAATAGCAGATTGGCATGGGCATGCACGCTGCCGAGCTGGGTTTGGCCCGAGCAGGGGCCAGGACTGGAATTTGCCACAGGATTCTGAGGAGTCCTGAACAAATAAAAAAAAAAATCGGCTACAGAAAAATAAATGAATGACTGATTCATCTCTCCTGCACTTAATGAAACTATGCTGTGGTCATATTGAATGTGCTCATTTTATGTATAATTTTTTCAATAAAAATGAGCTTAATTGAGAGTAATAGAAGGAACAGTGAAACCATCCAGCTCTGGAGTCATAGAGACAGAATCTGATTCCTCCCTCTGTCCTTTAAGAGCTGTGCTATTTCAGGTAAGTTACTTAATGTCTCTGAGCATCAGCCTCCTTGTTGCAACATGGGCATAATACTAGCACCTAGCTCATAGACTTGTGATGCTGAAATATGAGAACACATATCAAGTGCACAGCAAACGGCACATCCTTAAATCTTTAGGAAATATTAGCCATCATTATGAACTTCCACCCCTTAGTCTTCTGGGTGAGGGGATAACAAGGGACAAAAGCAATTTGCTTAGCTCTCTTAAAAAGTTTGTGAAATCTTTTCAACCTGCTTAGGAGATGCCACCTGACCATGCTTTCAACTTTTATAAAATGCAAAAACAGAAGTTCATTTTGATAAACCAAACCCGTTGCCATCAAGTCAATTCCGACTTATAGCGACCCTATAGGACAGAGTAGAACTAGTAAATCTAAATTTCAGAAAATTGACAAGATGAAGGTTGACAGTAACAGAAACAACAGTAGATATTTTATTTTGGGAAAAAAGGCTTATTTGACAATAGTTACATTCTAACAACTTTCTTGCATTATTTCTTTAAATAATCATGAACACAATAGCCAAAGTTAGCCCTGTTTTTGATTCAAGGAATCTGATGATCAGAGAGCAGTAATATTTTAGTTGTCTTTGGAGTCTTAAGATAGAATTAGGAAATAGAAAGCTAGTGCCTGTCAGGTGGGGATGCCAGCAGATCTGTATGTCTAATTAGCTGGTTAGACACTGGGGGAAATAATGCCTGGCCTCTAGAGGGAACAGCAAGCCACTGCAGACATTGATGGAGGGTCTCTCTGCCTTTTGCAGCCATCACATCTTGGAACTTTAGAGTCATTCCCTAATCCATCGCTGATAAAAGACGTATTCATACAAATGCAGAATAACAAATATTAAAGTGCTATTGGAGGGCAGCGGTGGTTCAGTGGTAGAATTCTCGCCTTCCATGTGAGACCCAGGGTTTAATCCCCGCCGATGCACCTCAGACACAGTGACTACCAGTATGTCAGTGGAGGCATGCACGTTTCTGTGATGCTGAACAGGTTTCAGCAGAGCTTCCTGACTAAGACAGACAAGAAGAAAAGCCTGGTGATTTACCTCCAAAAGTCAGCCAGTGAAAACCCTATAGGTCACAACAGTCTGATTCTGTTGTGTGGGGGGGCACCATGAGTTAGGGAGGCCAACTCAAGGGCAACTAGCAACAACGACATGGTGCTATTGGTCAGACGTAGGACACTTGGCCAGGTGCATGGCACTAAGTAGTTTCCTAGCTATAGACTGTCTAGACTTTGCTCTCAGTACAAATGGAAATTAAAACTCTCTCATTATGGGATTTCTGTTTTTGCATTCTAGTAAAATAAAAAATAGTAGTAAATTTACATAAAAATATTTCTAATATTATTGGATATAAAACATATTGCTACACCTTAATTTTGAACTAAGAAAGATTGCTTTCCTTATATACCCAACTGGGCAATAAATAGTTCTTTGATACGCACGGGACTCCTGAGAAAAGCCTAAACTTGAAACCAGTTTTTCACAATTTGATTCAGGCTATTGATTTACTGAATTTTTGTCATGTACAAACTCGGTAACTAGTAATCACTTTTAGGTAATGTTTTTAAATACTTAATTTTTGAAGGCATCTACTGATTTGCATTTTATTTAAATAAAAAGTAAAGATAAATAATAAATATAAAATAGATAAATAGGTTGATAAGTGAATAAATAAATAATGATAAATAAATATCTGAAACTGGTACATCAACTAAGTCTTTCATGGATTTCTAAACACAGCCACTTGAATTTGCTTCGGGCTAAAACTTGGCATTCCAAGTTGGTGGTGGAGATGCAAATTGCTTTTCCAAAGAGCTGTTTATATTGGTTAAGTTGCTTCTTAGATGTAAAGCAATGGGAAAAGGGAAAAAGAAAAATACTTTTTCCAGGATTCTCATGATTTTTTTTTTAACTATTTTGTGCAAAAATATGGCTTACAGTTTATTGCTGAAATGTAGGAACCTGAATATTCCCAGTGTCCACAGTTTTAAACTTAACAAGTTTATCTCAATTGCTCGCAGAATAATCACTTTCAGAACTTTAGTACCTGTACCTTTAACAGTTACTTTTCTTCCTCTTATGCAGAAAAATTCTCACAAGAGCCATGGACCCAAAAATGCATAACTGAAACAATAGCATGACAATTCATTGTTTTTGTCATAAATAGGTATCATTTTTCCTCCATCAGTCAAGAAGCTTTAATTATCTCTGCTTTATAAAATTTTAATTTTACTGAAACATTTCAGAAAAGAACAAAAGGTGATGGCAAACTCATGTTTTTGTCTGATGCTATCTATTTCCACTTGGAAGGTTTTCTCCATATCTTAAGAAAGATGTGAAATATTTAAGATTCGGGAGAAGGTTCTTTCCTTAGTGCTGCTTTAAGTTTATTTTTCTCAAATAACATAAGCATTTTCTGGCATAGTTAAAACTTAATTAATCTGTTTGTTGAAGTAACAGATTTGTCTAATAAAAATTTTAATCCGAACTTTTGAACTTTCCTATTAATAATCTTCTTTCATCTACTTCCTTGTCTACAACAGGAAGCATATATTGATTGCAAATTTTTTTTTTTTGTGGATCAAAGTTCTACATCATAATTTTTCTATATTACAGATGGAGGTGTTGATGATGTGGGAGTTTGAGATAAGTGTGTACAGATAAAGAATCCTGAGAGTTTGAATTTTTAAAAATTGAGATCTTTGTTGGATGTCTGCTACATGTTTTATTCTTGTTTTGCTTTTCTTCTAAAGAAAAACTACAGAAAAAAAAATAAT
This sequence comes from Trichechus manatus latirostris, assembly GCF_000243295.1. NCBI lineage: Eukaryota > Metazoa > Chordata > Mammalia > Sirenia > Trichechidae > Trichechus > Trichechus manatus. Next base: position 856,399 of record NW_004444092.1, read on the forward strand.
TTAATTCATTGAATGTTAGTTATTTAGCTATGTCATGTATTTTTTTAAAAATGTGAAAAGCAACATTTCCTGGGGAAATTAGAGAGCAGGGGACTGGGAGGTGGTGGAGATTGAAGCTTATTTTCTTCTTACCCTGAAGGCTGGATTACAAAAAGACAGATCAGATCACATAAGGAAAGTCACAGTCCACTAATCAAATGATCTTAAAAATATAATTGATTTTTCCCTTCTCACTGACTCTTCTGTTTGCCAAGAGACAACTCCTAAGTGATCACTTTGATAAATAAACCCCAGATGGCACAATTTCCCTGTGGCAAGTATGTCCAGCAGCTGGAATTCCTGAAGCTCTTATAGCTTGATGTGCCACAGAGAGTCTGTTCTAGCATTAGTTTCTAAACTCCATGGGAAATTAATTAATATATTGATCTAAATGGTTGTCTGGATACATTGGAAGATTTTGAAAGATGGACGTTTAACAGAAAGATGTCCCTCTGATTTGCAGTTGAAGAAACTGTTGTGTCAAATTAGTTACTGAGTTCTCACTCTGACAGTTTGTGTTTTTGTTTTCCCTATAGTACTTCCATTATTTTCATATGAAAACTATATATATTATTTTCTCCATGTCTTATCCCTAAGCAGAATGAGGGGAATACGATAATAGGGTGGTGTTCTTAATTTGGCTTCTTGGTTAATCACTGAGAGTCTTCATATTCCAACACCAAATTTGTTACATATCTCTTATGTTTATTTTGCTGGAATTGTGCACAGCAATTACAAAGAAACCTTAATGTCCATAAATAACGTTATATAGATAAGTTGACCCCACATGGTAAAGGTAAATCTGGTGTTGAAGCCCTCCACTGCTATTCCAGTTTCCTCAGTTGAGTCATTACAGCAGAATCAGAAAAATTCAGCCACAATTTTCAACCATCTTGACTTTCTTTTAAAGACAAAAAACTACCTTCCCCTCAGCCCCCCTGCTAAATAAAGACTCTGTACATGAAAAATTAAATTAGTTATAATTAATTTAGGAGATCTCATTTATCCCCTTACATTCATTGATTTTTTTTTTAATATTCTTGAGTAACTAGTATGACAGTAAACCAAATATGTGTGCAATGTCGTATGCCACAACTGTTTTCCAGGCTTGAGACTGAAACTCTTTAAGTTGTTTGGCCTGGGCAACTGACAGCAATTTAGATAGCTCTGTACAAACTTACAGATATGAGATGCTAAGCCATGACAGTATTCCAGTACATTCTTCTTGTCAGAACCATTTAAATCACCATCTTACACGAGTACGTATTGAAACTCAACTTTAAGTGTTTTATTTTTATGTACATTTCATTTTTGTCCAGAAATAAAATATCTAAATACAGACAGACTGTAATGTATTATATGTATATCTTTCAACAATACTTGAGCTGAATAAATGCTTTGTACATTAAGTTTGTCTTTTTAATGGCGTTCACAGCTACATTGATAAAATGGATTCCTCAAATCCTTTTTTTTTTCTTTTTTAACCAATAACAAGCAGAGAGACAAGTACAAGTTAATATTAATAAGCAGCTCAAATAACACTTGGTTAAACTATGTACAATACAAACCATTCATACAAATGAAGACTAGGATATTGAATTTGTTACAATATGTGTAGTAAAGATAAGACAGACACTTATAACTTACATGGTGTCTGCCAGGCATTTCCCTTAATGATCAGAACTTGTTTTAAGCGGTCTCAGCTGGTCTCAACTTCGCAAAAGTCCAGTGATTGGTGATAAAAGCTGTAATCCCAATGTCTGCCCATGTGTAAATTCCAAATGTTTGCTCATCTTTACCGAGAACGGGCTTCCTCCATAGAAAAAAAGAGCCATCTTGTATCACCTTGAATGTGACTACTGTATGCTGGAAAGAAGTTACTACACTTTGTTTTGTTCATAAAATAAAGAATACAGAGCTCTAAAGACACATTTTTCCATTTTAACAAGCATATACTCCTACAGTAGTATTTACCAGGACAGCTACTCCAAGCAGTAGGAATGCATGAGTGGGGATTATTGATTGCTATGTACTCAAGACTTTAAAAGAGATTTCCATAACAGTGAGTGTTAGAAAGCATTCTCTGTTAATCCTTTTGCTTGATGATAGTTTATCCTGAACCATTATGAGTCAGACAATGAAAGCCCTCTCAACAGGAATCATGATAGATGCAAGCTGAAATGTGTATGGATGTGTGTTTGTGTGTATCTGTGTGTAAGAGCATGTCTTTAAGTGTGGCTTTAAAATCTGTGGTGATTTACAACTATACTGAGAGATGAAGCTAACTGGGCAGAAATGACATCAGATTGTTTTCCACTAGCATATTTGCAGCCAGTTGACGAGAGCAGCAGTGTAGACACATTCCAGGCAACAGATGTGACCTTCTTCTGTGAGGTAACAGCCCTGTCATATGACCTTTGATTCCTCAGGCTTCAGTCTCACCCCCACATTCATCCTCATCCCGAGGGAAAGTAAGGTGTGTCGCTGTGATAGTTGTAGTCAGGGCACACTTTCTGTACTAGTTTATAATCGGTACTATAAAAGGAAATGTAAATACAGATAACCTTAAAGGGCTTGGAGCAGAGCCAGGACACATGACTTTGGGTCTGCTCCTGGTAACAGGTTTTTGAAGGGTCATAGTTGCAGAGTGTGTTCTTGGTGGCCTTGTCAACCTTTTCATATTCAATGCGACAGTTAAAGGACTTGGAATCTTTGGCATCAATCACCGTTTGTTGTGCCAAGTCAAATTCCACTATTTTCGTTGGGGGCACCAAGCTGACAGATACATTCCCTTGACCAGTGGAATTATGCCTGAAATAGACACTAAATGTCCCATTGCCATGATCTACAATCTTTCCAGTTATCAACAGATTTAGCTTCACTGTTTTGATGTTGGAATGAAAATCGCCCCACCCAAACATTTTCTTAAACTTGCCCGTCTTAACAATGGGCCTTCTCTTGGCCCTGGGCCGAGGCTCTTGAAGGTCTGTGGAGTTCCTCAGCCAGTCCCAGAGGTCTTGCTCAGAATAAGGTTCAGGGGTGTCATATCGCAGGTCCAAATCTGTATCATTTTCTTTGCCACGAAAAGTCTGTGACAGGAGTCGGCTGATAGACAGGTCTTTGCTGCTTTCTGTCCATATGTGCTTTAGTGTGGATTTGTTGCTTACTGATTTTAGAAGTTCTGACTTTCCACCGTTTGTTAAATTGGCACATGTGACCTGAAAACAGAACAGAAAAACAGCATTTACATCTCTGCAGCTGAAGAAAACACCCAAAAAACAGATACAAGCCCTTTCTCAGAGGTTTAGAATGAAATAGTGGTAATTTTTTTAAGTCTCTTCAGCACCTGGTCAGTAAATATGAAAAAATAATAAAATACCACTTCTATTTTTATTTAACCATAGGGAATGGGAGATGAGGGTAGACAAAACCCACTAAACATGACCCAAAGAGCTATATAAAAACTGACTTTGGTGGAGAAAGACCATAATACATAAATAAAGCAAATCAAATTCCAAACAAAGGTAATTATTCCTTAGCACCAAAATCCAAATACTATGGAGACCAAATCTTACATATCATTATATCCTTTTTCCACATCAAAATTACCATAAGCTTTAAAATTGTGTAATTATCAGAAATATGCCAGGATCCAGTACTTTTTTCAGTTGTCCACATTACATATTAGAAAAGTTAGTTTTGCAAAGAGACTGTAGTATATTTTAACTGATCAAAACAAATAACAACAAACACCAAACAGTAACAGCAATAAGAACATGTTTATTAGCCCCTATTATAAACTAGGAACATTGTGTATAAGATGTAACTCTTCATCTTGGCTCCTGGTCTAGAAAACAGGTGCATAGATTAAAGCATCTGATATACAATGTCCAGACAACATGTGCTCAGTGACAAAGAGGTCACTTCAACTTGGACTATGAGAGTCACATTCAGGAATTATTCTCCTGGGACAGCAGTCTTGCCTCTTTGGATAGAACTAGATCCTGGACTAGACCAGAGATTCAGAAGAACCAGTATCCATATAGCCTTATTGGCCTAAAGTGAAGGTGGTGACTTCCAATTCCGATAAGAAGGGATTAAGGACAGGAGGGAATAAAGCCAAGGACCCACGAGGACCAAACCAGACAATACAGATATATCCCGTAAGACGTGAACTGACGGTTCTAGGGTAAGGCTGCTGAAGGAAGTCCCCAGCTGCCCTATTAAAAAACCAAGACTCACAATAAGCTTCTATTTCCAGGCCCCTCGAGAATCCGTTCAGAGTACTGTCGTCTCAGACATAAGCCTGGCTATCAGTCAGCAGTCTTGTTGGACCCTCCAGTCTCCCTCCAAACTGTTCTAAAATGAAAGGTCATTCCTGGGGGGCTTTTTTTTCAGGTCCAACAGAAAACACAGCTGCATTCTAGGGGCTTCTCTATAGACTGAAATTGGCTCATTTATTTAACATCTTAGCTGTACAGGCCTCTTGCTAGGATGCAACCCTGGCCTGAGAACAGCGTTTCACTCAGCCACTTGTGTTGAGAGGACTCTAGAACAGGCTCAAGCGAGTAAGAGCATGAACTTTAGATCCGCTCTAATATAGGCTGTGCTCTAAATGCTGTATCATTGACTCCCACGTTTGACTTCAGATTTTGCATCTGCCTTGCGCAGCTCCTCCCTTCCCCCAATGAGTTACAAGGACCAGTCTTCTCTCTCAAGCTTTGTATTCTCCTACGCCCGTTTCCTATCTTTCTAACATTCCTCCACAATTGAACCTAACTTCCCCATGCTGTTTCCTGGTATTGACACTCACATTTGTTTCTGACTCTCCTTAGTCTAACACGATGCCTGAAGTGATGGTATCAGTACTGTCAGTTGCCTTTAACCCAGTGGTTTGCAGCTAGGATGGGGATGGGACTTCGCCCCCAGGGGACATTGAATAATGTTTGGAGATATTTTTGGTTGTCACAACGCGGCAGTACTACTGGCATCTAGCTGATAGACGCCAGAGATGTTGCTGACCAGCCTACAATGCACAGGACTGCACCCACAACAAATAATTATTTGACCCAAAATGTCAATAGTACCGAGTTTGAGAAACCCTGGAAGTTTAGCCCCAAATAAATTCACTGCATAGAAGAGGAAGTGAGGTTTTGTCATAGGTTTATATTCCATGATTGCACCCTGAAAAGCCAAGACTGCAACACTGGGTAGGCTAACAGAAAAGATCCGTCAACTATTTCAGGCTGCTACCCTGGGTTCGGCTGAATCCACTGTGATCCCCAGTGCAACAATGATGCCTTCATGGAAAGACTCAGAGGGCTGTTGTGTGCTGAAGTTAATGAAGGAAAGGCAAACACTGACCAAGGGGGAAGCAGACCTGAGGGATGGGATGAGGATCAGAAAAAATGGACAGATTATGGTGGGGGCAGAGTTATTTGTAAGGAAAGCACAGACCACCCCATGCACACAATCACTCTTTTACCTCTTTAACAGATCACCTACCCAAAATGAACAAATGCTTGTGTGGAGTCAAAGATGGCTATCAGATGGGTCATTGCTGATCTTGGAGAAAATACCCGGAATTGAGAGAAGGTTTTAAGAGAAATTTGCTGCCAAATTTCTTTTAGTTTTAAGTGATTCCCTTTCGCTTCTGCTCAACCCTTGCGTTGTTCTCTCTCCTCTCTTCTCCTGCCCCCAAACTATTTCCTGTTTACACATTCTTTTCAAGTCAAAACATCTTTCCAGAAATGGATCACACTCATGAAGTATAAATGACTAATAACTGCAAAAATGGTTGCTTTAACTAAAATAATTTTGTCTTTTTAGTAGGACTAAACCTTAAGTCTCAAAGGGATGAAATTTAGAGGAAAATATTTTTTGGACAGCGGGATTTTATTCAGGAGTATATGGGTTTTCTTAGGGGAGATTCATTAAATCTCCGGTCTATCATTTCTGCCTGATAATAAAGCCAGTTCTCGATAGGGCAATTTTTACTCTAATATCAAAAGCATCACCTTTAGCCATTCAATAACCACTATTATTTTCATTACAAAACCAATAGAAACAATTAAAATTCTCCTCCTAATTCACTGGAGGAAATGTACTTCAAAATACATTATTTTATTTTCCTTTTATACAGAGTAACAATATAAAATTAAAAACAAACACTAGTTGGTAAGAGTAATCCACATATTTTGGTTTTGGAGTTGGTTTTTGTTTTGAATAAAATCTAACTGGCCTGTCAAACATCCAGATTTGTACTTGCCTACTTTTATATTGTCCCTATCACAGCACCTATATTCATCCCTTAGTATAAAAGAAATTCATATCCTCTTCTCATTTTCTGACAGTGTATAAATGGTTCCCCATTCTTGGAGTGGCAAGAAGGATAAATACAGCCATGCATTTAATAGCTTCTTTGTACTCGTATCTCAGCATCAACACCATGATCAAGGAGAGGTGCTATAATAAGATGCATCCATGGTGCACTGGCTAATGAAGCAGCAGTAAAGTTAAGTTGTTCCAAAGAAGAAGGGGAAAAGAGACTTAGATTGCAATATAGTCGTGGAATATGGGCAGCGAAAGAAAAAACTGTGGAAGTGGGGGGATATGATTTCACGGAGGAAGCCCCAATACATTCAAAAGAATGCTAAGACTCTGACAGGCAGGCAAGCTTCTGATTTTCAGGCTGAACAGAAATTATTTAGTTCTAAATTATAGTCTCCATAGCTATAGTGATTATGAATGTGAGTTCTGGAGTATGACGTGGGCAAGTTCCTTAATTTGTTTAAGCTTCAGTTTTTATCATTTGGAGAATCTGAGAATCATACCCACCTCTCTCACAGGGCTGGTCTGAGGACTAAATGGGGCACTTTTTTTTTAAAGCACCCAGGATAGTACCTGGAGCATGGTGAGTACTCAAAATTACCACTGCTAGCTATTATCACGATCAGATATTTTTACATCTGAATTCCACCGGGTAAAATTTTACATAAATTAATAACTTATAATAGGATTTTAGAGCAGAAAGCCTTTTTTGTAAGAAAATCTCCCTTCAACATAACCAAAAACCCAAGGCAAACAATCTAAAAAGAAATCATATCTTTTTGAATGTGCTGTTGTGACAATTTTAAAAAAATATGGCAGGTTGAGGACGTAGTAAAACAAGTTAACAAAGGATGAGCACAAGGTCACCTATCAAACAGCTCAGCTGCCAAATGCAAAGGATTTATGTACCCTCAATGGTGTGATGTGAAAGGCTTCAAGTGGTGCTGCCAGCCAAGAAACCTCTCTGGAACATTTCAGTTCAGGCACTGAATTGAAGCAGGTTTCAGCTATAATCATTATCAACACTGTCTTGAATATTCTCATTCTCTCTTCCCTTCCCTTTCATTTATGTTAGGAGAGGAGCAGGGCAATGTCCAAAACAGAACATCAATCATGAAAGGCCAGGAAGGGTCCTTAGGAAAGTCCCCAGATCTGTTCAGTATAAACAACCCCAATTTATTTTATTAATTCAATAGCTATACAGTGAGTCTCTGCTAATATTGAGCTAAGCAATAAAAATACAAAGGTAAAGGAAACGAAATATAGGCTTTGACCTCAAGAAGTTCACAGTCAAAGGAGGGATCACGTAAGCATATAACAGTGAGATGACCAGCACCGTCTATGATATTCTAGGAGTCATGGTCAAAGTCAAAAGGCAGAAATATATGACAGATGTGGTGATCCTTAGATCTGGGCAATCTAAGAGGCTCAAGATTTCAAAAGACAG
>NW_004444092.1:866425-870260 GCF_000243295.1 Trichechus manatus latirostris
CCTCTCTCTTGTATTGGATTTTCATTTTTCTAGGTGTGTAGATTTGTGTGATTCTTTTATAAATAGTTCATAGGGGATAAATTATCTGAGTTCTTCCAGGCCTACAAATGTCTTTATTGGCAATAGACATGAAAGTTGGCTGCTCTGGGTATAATATCCATTCATCCTTTAATTCATTTCATTATGTTTTAGTTGTTTCTCTACAAATATCATAGAATTCTCTCTTTATACCAAGCATTCTGAAATCTCACAAGCTGAGACTAGATGCGTCCATGCTTTCTCTAGACCCTTCTTAACTAGCTCAGAGAAAGGCATACAGATATTTCTAGATGTGTCCCAGGCTCTTTTTCAGAAAATTTCCCCAAGGGGACTAGAAACTCTTTGAGGGAAGTTGTTTCTATACTATGCTATTTTGTAACTTGGCAGGGAGGGGATGCCTAGCATAGAGTAAGTGCTTAATAAATTACTTATATAGTATACCCTCTTACCTACAGCTATTTCAATAGTGCAGGTTCATTGATTCTTTAGTCACAACCAAGATTTCAGGGGACACATGGCCTTCAGATATCTCTTTCTTACAAGTTCAGAGCCTGCACTTCCTTGACAATACCTGGAACGCCTGTATTTTATATGATAAGCCAGAGGAAATGGGTTAGTGTTCTAATACATCAAAAATACATCATTTCCTTCTGCTACAAAGCAATACTTCAGGAGCAGCAGTGCTGCATTAACAATGGAAAAGGCAGAAAAGGAACTCTGTGCCTCTCTCTTACTTAACCCAGTAGGTGCTGTGAAGCTTTATAGCATAGGAGCTAAGAAAACAGGCTTTACAGTCAAAGATCACAGGTCTGAATCTACGTTCTAGTACTTCCTCACTAATGACCCCTTAGAGCCACAGTTTCTCCAATTAAAAATAGAGATGATACCTAACTCGTCGGGTTGTTGCAAGGATAAAATAAAGGATTTGATATGTAGCACATATCACAGGGTCTAGCACATAGCACGAGCTCAACACATGAGAACTAGTGTGCTTAGTTAGGTTATATAACCCTGAAAAAAGGAAAACAAGGCTTTCAGAATGCACACTACTATGCTATTCCCGTCTTCTGATTGGAGACATTACATCCCGTTAAATGGCCCCAAAAAACAAAACAAAACAAAAAACCTGAGATGGAAATTTGCATAATTTTAACAACTCTGCAGTCACCTTTATGGGTAGATAGTGGTGAAACAGCATTCTCATCATGGTACAGTTGAGTACTGGCAAAAGTGAACAATAATTTGTCTTTGACACAACAACCGTAAGAGATAACATTCTTATCAGCTTGGACATTCCATGCCATCCTCAAGAACCAGAAACACAGTAAGTTTCTATCAGCTTGAGGAATCCAGAAACAGCTAAGAATTTTAGTATGTTTTTAGCTCTTGTGATCCCATGGAAGATGGCTGACATAGGGTACCAACTGTTCCACTAGAATATTGCATTGTTGACCAGTTCTAATTCCTGGGCAATTTAGTTCCTCTCAAGTTTGTATAATCATAATAGCTAGCTTTCCCTTTGATTACTTCTCCAGTAGCTACTCTTACGAAAATTACTTTGAAAGTATTCTTGGTTCTTTAACCTTGGGGGAAAACATGCTTTGTGAAGAGCCTTGAAATATTGCTTCTGCCATTGAGAAATAAAATTTTTCATCTTACGAAAATATTATCCCCTCCCTCATGCTTACCTTGTAATAGACACAAATACTCACACATATGGTTTTACATAAAAGATATATTAATATTGATGAGAAATCAAGTATTATTCCACATGGCATCCATTTAGCCCATTCCATCAAAATATAATTACAGGTTACTCAGGGTTGCATTGAAAAGTTTGCTGCTTTTGTTAATAAATGGATGATAGTTGATTAACAGAAAAAAGAACGCAGCAAAAAAACAGTTAATATTTTATATTACTTTCTTTTAAAATTTATAAGGAATTTTATATGAGGCCCCAGGTACATGGTTATAATAATGAACAAAATGCTTAGAATAACACTTTGAAAGACTGTTTCGTAACAAAAACAAAGCCACTTCAGCATCGCTTTTTGCATTACCCAGAAAGAGATTTGAATTAGTCAGTAAATCCTGATGACATCTTCAAGGAAAAGAGAAATGTTGCATATGTAGAAAAGGCCGTGTAGAATCTAGTGTCTTTCTATCTGAATTAGAGGTCAATATGAGTGACTTTTCCATAACAAGGCTTGTTATGGGGTACTAATGGATGACTTGCTTCTTAAAGTCAAACGAGGTCCATATATGTCTAGAATGGACCAAATGAGAAAAGATTGACTCACTTTTTTGACCCAATATTCAGCAACCTACCTGTACATGTGTTCTCGTATACATCTGCGGTATATGAAAACATACTGAGTAACAGTAATAGTGAGGCTTATCCAATAGGAGCACCAATTCCTTAGGAAATGAAGAGTTTGCTTTTCTTTTTTTTTCAGGGAATATGCCTACTTAACATCCTCTGGTTATCCAGAGCTTGACCTGGAAACGTTCCAATAGGTAGAATAAGAAATAATTATTTAAATGAGAGAAGAGTTGTAGGGGAATATCAGCCCTGTGTCATTTCGATCCTTGATTGGTTCAAAAAATCTGCTGGGGCTTCTTTCCTATCAGGCTGTAGGGTGTATGCACTGCTCAGAGATTCCCAGGTTCGAGTGGTATGTCCCTAAATTCAGGCAACTGACTTAATGGTACAAACAAGTGCAAAGATGCTGGAAATACAATCCCTCCATGCTCCTGTAAAATTCCTTTGGACTGGGCATCTCCACCTTCCTGAAATGAAGCAAATCCAATGTCTGAGAACAGGTAAAAACTAAGAGAGAGAGAGGACTCCTCATCCTCTCAACAGGGGTTGGTGATGCTAAATTAGGAGTTATGTAAAAACTTTTGATACTATAAATAAATTTTTGGAGTAAATAAATTTTTGGACCATGCCTTGGCCAGAGCAACAAGTGGTAAAAGAATGTCCAACCTAGAGTCCCAAGTCCCACAACAGGTTCGTAAACATAGCTCAGGGAAGATACAACTCACATGATGAGGGAACTTCATACTTCACTATGTGCATAAGGAAATAATTTACATCAAAACGCTTAAACCAACCTGTTCTTTTTTCTAAAGTCCTCCCCATAGAAGATTAGCATCCATTCCTTGACCTTCTGTTTCTTCCTTGCTAGATGGCTAGCACTGGGTAACCACATTCTTATTCAGTCACTGCCAGATTTGGAACCATGCCAGACACAACTATTTTCCATGAATATGGGCTAGATTTCACTTTGGTTTTGCACTGTCCCTCTCCCCTATTCCCAGTTTCTTAAAGCATGGCATGTGGAATCTCACATTAAAGAGCAGATGCTGAGGAAAAAGAATACTCTCATAAACAAGCAAAAAGATGGCCTCTAGGTTTAGGTGTGATGGTTTTAACTAAAATTCATCAGATATTAAACTGTCTGGAGGCCAAAAAATGACTTAGCTCTTTTCAGTTACCAAGGGAATTCAGTAAACAGATTCAAGTAGATCAAAGAAGGATGCTCGCCCAAAGATAATGTTATAGGAGGAGACAGGTCATAGAGAAAATGAGCAAAAAAAAGTCCCAAAATGACTGAGGATACTGTAAGAGAACTCATAATAGAGAAGCTGGATGAAAATGTGTGTAGTCAAAGCCGTGAGGTTCCCTTGACTTTGTCATTTTTGTTAAGTGCCTTTGAGTCAGCTCCAACTCATAGAGACCTTATGTATACCAGAAGGGAACGTTGCCTGGTCCTGTGCCATCCTCACAATA
>NW_004444092.1:871678-921866 GCF_000243295.1 Trichechus manatus latirostris
AACAGCTCACTTTTGGGCATAGATAAACATGATTATATTGTAACCCTTCATGGAAGCTTTGTGCAATTCTGTAAACTTGCACAGTGACGCAAGAGAAAAAGCCATATTTTCCTCGTAAAATACGAATGGCTGCTACAGACCATTATAACCAGTCAGGAATGCTACACCAAAATCTGCAAACAAAGGTGAGTATTTTTATTTAAGTTGAGGGAAAACTGAATAAAAACAAAAATATCTACATGAATATAAAACTGTATTTTGCGAGTTTAATGAACAGCAGAAATGCTTAACTAAACACTAAGTGTGGTCTCTTGGGTGGCAAGACAGTTAGTGTCATTCTCTGGATTTTCCTTCTTGACTGTCCAGAAATTTGATCTTAAGACAGTGATGAAGGAAATACTGATGGGATTCTAAAAGCAGAAGTTCCTTCAACAAGAGCCTGCCGAACTTTCTGGGTACATATTCTTTGCACTCTACAAGTGGACATTCATATGGACAAATAATAATTGCTTTGGAACAGGTAGTTAGACAAGTGTTAGGTTATTTCTTTGCATAAATGCCAATTTTCATGGGAAATGCAGTGGGATTTTATAAATGTGAAGCAATACCACCAGTTTTACAAGCGTGTTTGTAAAGACTCAAAATTGAGCTATAAAAGTGTCCATTAACAGCACAAACTAAAATGTTTTTAAAAATACGAGTCTTGAAGGCATTTTTGGCTTTACTCTAGTGTTAATAAAGTGTGAATAAACACACTGTAACTGTCACAGTTTTGCTTTGTGGCTGTGTCGTGAAAATCCATGACTGCTGAGACATAGAATCACAAAACATCAGGAACGAGAAAGGGCCTTTGAAATCATTTCATAACTTGAAAAGCTGAGTCCCAGACAGCTGTAGTAACTCGCCTAGGGTTACTCAAGATGGTTAGAAGCAAAATTGAAACTGCAGTGTCGGTTTTGTAGCATCCATCCACTGCTCTTGTGTTCTAGGGTTTCCCTTTAATGAAAGTCCACGCTTACCATCCGTTCTGAGCTTACCAAAGCTCTGGAAGTCAGAGTCACTTCAAATTAAAAAAGTGGTTTGTCTTTGCAAAACAGTCTCTTAATTTTGTGGGAGGAAGAGGTACTATAAAAATTGGCATCATCTGCTAACCCTAAAACAAAGAAGCACTAACTTAGTGTATCACAATTACAGCCTGGGTCCCCTGGGTTGACTGTGTGTACAAGCCTGTGCTCAGACCTTCCCAAACTTAAGCCTGCACTCAGGGAAGAGAGAATGAAAATGAGGGAACCCGAGTCCCAGGTGTCATAAAATACAGGAAGTTCTTCTTCAAGCTCTGACAGGGAAACATTTTATATTTGTTTCAAGAAAATCTTGTTAGTCCCTATTTTCAGAGAATGTATTTATTTTAAAACGGAAAGTTAAGGCAAAGTTTGTCAGATTCTATCTTGTTTCATAACCAAAAATTAATAAATAAGCCCATCAGCAACATTTATTAAGGGGCAATGATACAGTAAATATCCAAAAATTACCTCAGGGAAGTCATTTTACCCACTTCAAATTCATCTGTAAATCTGCTCACTCGAATATCATACACCAGTACTTTTTGCACTCTAATGGATAAAGGTCCTAGTATGTTGGAGGTTCCCTCCTGTTATGAGCCTTGGAAGTCAGTAATTCTCAACAGGAAGTATTAAAGTAAACCCAGGGTAACATGAGCTGTGCTATATCCTGAGCATCAGGTCAGAACTGGCAGTGGGGGTGGTGGAATGGGTCCAGTTTTAAAAGGCAAATTCCAAATGTAGCATTGATCTGCTTTAGCAAAATAGTTATTTCATAGTTTCAAACAGTATTAAAGGAAAGTGTGAGATCTATGTGTTTTTCTCAAAGTGGAGGTTGGTTTTAAACAGTCAAGAAATGCATTTGTAAGTGAAACCATCTTTTGCCAAAAAATCTTCATTCTTCAGAGAGACTGCAAAGATGATCTACCTTAGGTCAAATATGCACATAAAATAGTATTTAAGTTCACATTTTTATAAATTTTTATTTTGATATGATTTCCAACTTATAGAAAACTATTAACATATTATAAAAATTTCCATATAGCCTTTTCCTAGATTCACCAAACATTTACAATCGTTTACATGATGCTTTATTATTTTCTCTTTCTCTCAGATGTAAGTGTGTATATAGATTGGTAGAAATATCTTTTTTTTTCTGACCCATTTTGTAACTTGGAGACCTCATGCTCATTTGCCTTTAAATAAATCCTGGAGTAGTTCCTACGAAAAATTACATTATCTTATGTAATTAATATATAAACCCAAATCTATCACCAAGTCAATTCCAACTCATAGCAACCCTATCGGACAGAGTAGAACTGCCCCATAGGGTTTCCAAGGAGCAGTTGGTGGATTTGAACTGCCGACCTTCTGGTTAGGAGCAGAGCTCTTAACCACTGTGCCACCAGGCTCCAAAAGTACAAAGTGGAGATGCTGGGAACTGAACCTAGGCGTCATACACGCAAAGCATGTGCTCTACCACTGAGCTACATCCCCTGACAATTATTATACAGCTATCAAAATCAGGAATTTTACCTTGATGAATTATTATAATTTAATCCATAGTCTATATTCAAATATTATCTGCTGTCCCAATAATATCCTTTGTCCTTTTTATTTTTCCTGATCTAGGATCTAATTCAGGATCATGCATTGCATTTAGCTATCATAACTCTTCAGCTGCTTTTCTTTCTGTTTCTCGTCCTTTACTTTTTGAAGACTATAGGCTAGCTAGGAGTGCTGGTGGCACAGTGGTTAAGAGCTCAGCTGCTAACCAAAAGGTCAGCAGTTTGAATCCACCAGCCACTCCTTGGAAACCCTATGGGGCAGTTCTATTCTGCCCTATAGGGTCACTATGAGTCAGAATCGACTCGATGGCAAGGGGTTTGGTTTTTTTGTCTTATAGACTAGTTATTTGTAAAATGTCCCTCAATTTGGGTTGGTCTGATGTGAACTATAAATCATTTTATAATAAAGTTTTAGAGCTTTAGTTTGACAAAGAGTGTTCTTGATTTGAGAATGTAGGAAGCAATGCTTGTAGTAGTTGTAGGAAGAACAATATTATTGCACTTTGCTAAATCATGGAGCCCTGGTGGTGCAGTGGTTAAGAGCTCAGGCTGATAATCAAAAGTTTGGCAGTTCAAATCCACCAGCCACTCTTTGGAAACCCTATGTGAGCAGTTCTACTTTGTCCTGTAGGGTCACTGTGAGTTGGAATCAACTTGATGGCAATGGGTTATGCTAAACTATAGCCTTGTAAGTCATTTAGACTAATATAATTTTACAAGTAATCAATATGCATTATATATAATTGTTTTATTATTATTGCCAACAGACTCATTAAATCTTGTCATTTTGTGGCCTCTTTCATTTCACATTTTATTTAATGAGGCTAATGTTTTAAAAAGCTGAATTCACTAAACTACGTGTGAAAAAAATTGCACATTTGAGGTAGCATAGTGGTGAGAGCGTGGACTCCAGAGCTAGGCTGCAGGCTCACACCCGGCTCTTAAAGCAGATGACTTGTCCATGGAAACCGTCTACATAGTAACTTTCCAAGTCATTTTGGCAACCAGAGAACGGTTATCTTTTTGAAGTGGTTATACTCCAAGTATAATACAGTTTTCACAAATAAAAAGAAGCCTTTGTATTTTTTCACTTATACAAAGAAACCTTATTCAAACTATAGATTTTTGTTGTTGTTGTTTTCTTTTCTCCATTTTTAATGGTGCAGGAGGGGAAAAGACACCCAGTGTCCCCATCAGAGTTGTACTATCCAAGCCATGACATTTTTGATCTATGCTTTACAGAGCATCCCATTAGAGTTCCAGAGAAACCCTTACTTTCTATTATGTCAGCGACACCTTCCCTGGCCTGGAGCCATCACCAGCTCTCAGAGCGCTGAACCATGAAGCAATATCTCTGTAACTAGGCCAAATAGGCCATGACCTGACAGGCTCTAAAGCGGTCATTATCTTCTATTAAGTCTGCAATCTGCACTTTGCATATTTTAAAACAACTATCCAGTTTCGCTATAGAGGTATATCTGCCAAATGAATAATTCGATTTTTAGGAGACTATAAAGAGGACCAAACTGCTTTCTACTGTGCCAGAAACAAAGTCAATTCAGATTTTATTTTCTCTCCTCCCATGTTTTTATCCTTACACTCTGGCAGTCAGACCAAAAATATTTCAATATCAGGTAAATAGACTTCTGCTACACAATTTATCGTATAAAACTAAGTCTGGGTTGATGTTATGTGGATGCTAAAACAGTCTGTGTTGTGAAAGCTGTGGACTGCTTTCTTGTACAATTGGGTAGACCACTGTGGATGGCCAGCATCTCATATTTGCTTTCGTTGGTTTATGTGATTACAAAGAGAGTTTTATAAAACATAAAATGACTGAATGAGCCACTTAAATGTCAAGGCTCAAAAAAGAGTTGCTTTTGTGGTTTAAAATTTAAGTCTTGTTTTTCTTTTTTTTCCTACTCCCTGGAGATGTCTAAGTAACTCATTCCCTACAGCTTTAACAGGAAAGATGCACATGACTTTAGAAAGATTTGGAATAAGCTTGAAATACAACTATATAAAATATCCTATTAAGTCTTGCCCCTTGTTTTACATTTTGAGGAAGATTTTTAACTGAACTCTTGAAGCTCAGTACCTATGATGTCATTAAACATGTTTTCACTTCAGTGGATTGTGACTCTGGAAAATTTGCAACTCCTCTTTTCAGCAGGGGATTAAACTTTCAGGGAATAAATTAAACTGGGTTAAAATGTCTAACAGAGTTTTCAGACAAGAGCTTTATTCAAGTACCACAGAGCCATGTTAACTTTGAAATGAAAGTCTAGTTAGGTAAATAACTTTTGTCAAGAACCTCCTGCTCAGGTGCTACATTGCTCTAAGCCTACTTTATTAATGTTGGTTTGCAATCTTCAGTAGAGGTGCAGAAAGAATTTTAAATGCAATTAAAGCTGAGCTACAAGGCCACACAACTATGTTTTAATCAAAAGCAGAATTCAAGCCTGCTTTACCTATAATATGTGCAAAAAAGACCCCTTTTCACATTAAGTATGACTACATAAATACTCTGTTTTAAGAGAGGGTAAATGCATTTCAAGGAAAAATGCAAATGAGTACAGTGTCACATCATAAGGAATGTTATGAGCACCTAGAGAAATGTTGTGCCAAGAATATATTATTATATTATGTATTAATTATTAATAGTGATGACTTTTTAAATCCTGAACCTTCAAGCCTAAATGCATGTAATATATGTACATGCACATCTACATGTAGGTTTGTTGCATACACACACACACACACACACACATATATACATAAATGCACACACACATAATATACATATATACACACATACTCTATTTTTTAATTTATGGTTTAATATTTATTAGGTAAATCTAGAATACAATTTCTCTCAAAGCCATTTTAAGCTAGACGTGAATGTTGCAAAAAAAGATGTTTGCTTTATTAAACCAAGTGACATATACATATTCACCACGAGGGAGCTAGCACCCCCTGGATGGGAGCATAAGTATGACTGCTATTCCAACAGCCTTCTTCCCAATGCCTTATGGCCTAGAAAGTGAAGTCTGGATATTTAAGTGAATGATCCAAAAGTTAGAAAGAGGACTTCAATAGCAGCCCCTAACTAGCGATTCAGATTCTGATTATTTCAACAATGAAGCTTCAGAAGTCTATCAGATACCTCTAAGGCATTAAAAAAAAAATTGGTACACTATCCATTCCAGATGAACTCAGAAACTTGATGCAGAGTTTGACTTACGAAGATCAGTCACTCAGTTTATTGAAGAGTTTCAGCAATCCCAGAACTATTCTGCAGTGGGAAAACAAACATAACAAATCCCATAAGCATATACAGTGACCAACTAACCACTTCTATTATTTTTTACATTTTTCCCCAAAAGCAGGACGAGAAGAAAGAAAATTAATGCACCTGGAGCCATCCTTAATTCAAGAGAAGGGACAAAACATCCCCAAAGTCATGATTTTATGCTCCTTTGCGAGCCTACAAATGGAAGAAAAGGAGATGCAGAAAGATGTAGAAATAGGACAACTTGAGTAAGAGAAGAAATGGCTACATTTCCAATTGCATTTCACCAATAATTTTTTTTGTGTTATTTCCTGGGGTGCAATTCAAAATGGTTAATGACTGTACAACATGAGGATGGGTGCTAGAGCACCAGGAGCCTCCGTGATGTACTAGTCAACCCTTTAGATGCTGGACCCCAGGGAGGTGAAGAAATGATCCTGGAGAAGGACAAGAGGTCAGGGTGCTCCACGCAGCAGGGGTGTATTCCAACGGCTCAGGGCAGTGGCTACTTAGCAACTACTATAGAAATATTTTAACACTGGTACATACTAGCTAAATACATACCCTGCTTTATTATTTACTTGCTCTCATCATTCATCAGTTTTTGTTGTTGTTGTTAGTTGCTGTTGAGTCTACTGAAACACAGAAACATTTCAGTAATACCCATTAACTCCAAAAGTCAAAGAACTCAGAATCGTCGAGAAGCCATGGAAGGAAATTACAGAAATATACTTTCTGCACTTTCAAAAACTCCTTAATCTTTGATATTTACACTTTTGTAATGGCTAGGTCGAATTCCTTTGAATTATTGCTATCTGATACAATTAATTGGATCAAAATCTACTCTACTTAAAAACTATAAATTTAATTATAAATTTTTAAGTAAGCATTTTTTAAGCTGACCTTTTCATGAGTGTATAAATCAATATTGGTGTATTTTTGTGGGGGGGGGGGCGGATCTTGGTACATTAATCTTAATCCCGCTGTCCAGGATTTGGGAAAATTATATTAGCTAAAATCCCTTTCCTAGCACTTTTTACATAAAGAATTATGAATTAAAGGTACACCAAGGGCCACCTTGAAGGGGAGATGTCATGGGAGGGCTTCCTGAAGTTTTGGGTGTGTGGTATGGAAAAAACGAAGCTGAACTTCACCTGGCACAAACATGGCTTTAAATTGTTGTCGTAGTTAGCGGCCATGGAATCAATTCCAACTCATGGCGACCCCATGTCTGCAGAGTAGACGTGGCTCTATAAAGTTTTCAAGGTTGTGACTTTTCAGAAGCAGATCGCCAGGTATGTGTTCCGACGCATATCTGGGTGGGTTCAAACTGTCAACCTTTTGGTTAGTAGTTGAGCCGAGGAAGCTTTAAAGAATGAATTGAGGTGTTTTGCTGCTGTTGTTGTTCAACACCTACAGGTGCTGGCTCCTTCTCCCTGTCTGCCTTCCCTCTGCTTTGTCTTAGCCACATGAACACCACATCGGCACTCAGGACCTACAAGGCACCATCTTAACATGTATATATCAATCACGTTATATGTGCCCAGCACTAAGCTTTTTCTGCAAGATTTCAAGTCCTACTAATGTCTCTAATTTGGGTATACATCTCCCTTCATCCTTCACCTCAATTGACTACTCTTGTTTACAGTCCCACACCTATAGCCGAATGCATTCTCAATCCAAGTCTGCCGTTTTCCTAATCTGGAAGGTTCTCCCGCAGACTCTTTCCTAATCTGTGCTACCCTCTTTTTCACAACACTGGTGTCCCCAAATCATGAGTCCCCTCATCCTTTCCTCACCCAAATCACTTTTTTGGAATTAAGGAATAATCACGTTGGCATTTTTAACTGTGCAGGACTGTTTATAGCAACTGAAAAGGAGATCTGACTTAAAAGATAGAGAACCATGAGTTCAAATTCTGGTTCTGACATTTACTAGTGGTGACTGAGCAAGACAGTTAACTTCTCTGGGCTTCAGATTCCTCCTCTGCAAAATTAGGAATGCAAATAATATAACCATAGGGATGACGCAAGAATTAAATGAGATAATGTTTGGAAAGTATCTGGTACATAATAATTATTCAGTTTGGAGCTTGTATTATTTTAAATTGTTTTTTTTAGGTTTAGAGTAAATTTTAATTTGTGTCTTTCCTCTTTTCTGCATTCTACCACCATCTCACTAAGGGCAGAGATTTTTCATCTAATTCTTTTCTATCTTCCCCAGGCACAAGTAGGAAGAACTCTTCATTCAGTGGGCACTATACCAATATTGACTGATTTCTTGGAGGAGTTTGAACTGCTCATTTGTCTGAGCAGCTGATTTACTTTGCTGTCTTAGAGTGTCATGAAAATGTAGCAAAATGAAATCTGGTGAGATTACAATAGTTGCTGACAGAGAGATTTATTATCTAGATGAGATAGTTAATGTATACTTAATTCAGGAAAATAGCCTTATAAAAATATTGGATATTTTGCTGAAAAGAGAGAGAAAGAACTGATCATGAAATTAAGCATACTGAATTCAGCATTTAGAAACACACACTTAACTGTGTTCACTGTTAACGTAAACATAAAGATGTTCCAATCCAGTACCTAATGGGCAACAATGTGCAGTGGTCACATTATCACACATCCTGTAAATAAGACCCTGCCTCTCCTCTCTTTTTAGGCAAAGGATAACCTTGAGCTTTCAAAGAAGAAAAAAAAAAAAAAGACAAAATGATGAAGGAGAATTTCTTGTTGTGAATCCTAAGTGAAAGGTAGATAATGTAAGCAAAAATATCACATAATTAGACGGCATTCTAACCAGTCTCCCTTACCCGAGTCCCTCATGCCTCTAGTCCAGCTTTCATACTATAACCATATATAACCATATATTCCTCCCAAAACAAGTCTTCAACATGTCAATCACCTACCCTAAAAAGTCATTGGTTTCCTAATCTCTGCAGAATATTCCTTAGCGTGGCATTCAAGTTCCTTCAGGATCAGGCTCCTCTGTATCTTTCTAACCCTGTTCCTTAGTATTCATTAATTGGCATCTTTAGCCCAGCCCAGCCCATTCTTAGCTCCTTCTTGAATTAACATTTTTATTGATTCTGAAATCATCTCCAACCCCCACGATGTGCAAGTCAACATACATGTGCAGGCACACACACAGCACATACTCAGATGCACGCACACATACTCCTGCCCATACATGATACTTTTCTTCCCATATCCCCCCACCAAAACATGCATACTCTTTAGGTTCAGCTTCAATTTGGCCTCCTACCACAAAGCATACCTGACCATGCTGATCTTTCTCTTTCTGAACAAGCAGACCTCACTGACACCATTTCTTCTGACACTCAACCTAACACTGCTTGCAATAAGACTTAACCGTATTTAGTGGATTTGCCCTACGTTCCCAAGCATATTACGGGCTTCTAAAGGGAAAAGACCGTGATTTACATTGCTACTTTCATTTCAACTTCCACGCCTGCCTCAGTGCTAGGCCCACAGGAAGGATATAGTAAATCTTTCATGAAAAATCATACTATTTGCACAATAAGTAAATATGTCTAACCTATTGCAGTGATGTCCTTGTGTGCTGTCGGGTCAACTCCAACTCAGAGCAACCCTATAGGCCAGAGTAGAACTGCCTATAGGGTTTCCTAGGCTATAATCCTTACGCGAGCAGATCACCAGGTCTTTTTTCCCACAGAGCAGCTGGTGAGTTAGAACCATTGAACTTTCGTTTAGCAGCTGAGCGCTTAACCATTGTGCCGTCAGGGTACTAGCGACACAATTGCAGTACTAGCCACACAATAATATTTGACTGATTTCAAAGTGAAAACAAAGGCAAGAAAACCAAATATACAAACACCTGAAAGGGCACTGGGACCAATAAATGGGTATGTCAGTAAAGTCTTTGTTTTCATCTCCAGAAGTATTTGATATCTAGGTCACTTGTATGCAGTCATTATTTGGAAATAATTCATACTTTAGTTTTCCTTTTACTAGGAACACTCCTGGGAAATGACTTGAAAGTGATTTTTTTTCTTTATCCAAATTTAAAACTGCTGAATATGGAGGTATAGCAGAAGGATGTGTAGGAAATAAAATCTATTTCCCATGGAATACAGTATCCTTGCATATCACAAAACCACAGTGTTTGACATGCTCTGTTCAATAGCGACACAGGCAAACCTGAAAAGATTTATGTGTGTGGCAGTTAATCACACTTGGCCTTTAATGCCATTTGATTAACAGGCCTCCCCTTGAGCCTATGTTACTAAAAGAGAACTCAAGGTTTAATCCCCGAATCCTAGGACAACATAACTTTTTTAAATGCAAAATGAGAATTGTAGAAGAGAATGAACCTCATACTTTAGTAACCACTTCCCCCCAACCGCCTCTTGAAAGAAGACTTGATTAAAAGATGAAAACCTACCTCAAGATTTGCAGATAGGCAAAGAGGCCTATTTACCCCAGCTTCCGGGAGACACTTTAACAGCAGGCACTTTGAGCTTTTAATGAAAATGAGGTTGAGCAGTGTGGTAGCAGGAAGTTGCCCAACTTGTCTGTATGTCAGAATAAATTGCTCAACTGGCAGCACCCCTCCTCTTCCAATCAAGAGCTCAAACACCCCCATGAAGTCTCAGAATTGTTCTGAAAACCAATACTGTTGCTTAAGAAGAAAGTTTAGAAAACACCAATACAGCCACTGGCTAATTATTCAGTTCTGTTCATAAGGCAAAGGAGATTCTTTTCTGACCCCTGCAGTGATTAATTTATGCCCTGAAGCATAAAATTTGATTACTCCTCTCTTAGCATGTATAACTTGTGAGTCTTATTACTGGTCATAAAATTATTCAGCCACCATAGTTGACTCAATGGCCTCCTGAGGCAGTAGATTCAACTATTTGGCTGCCTGCGGTAAAGATATATAGCCTGACATTAACTCCAAATTTACCTGCTACTTGTTTTATTAGTCATGTTTGATGTGAGTGATTTCTAAATTCCTAGAATATTATTGTATGCAGTTAAAAAAAAAAACACCCATTGCTGTCGCATCGATTCTAATTCATAGCAACCCTATAGGACAGAGTAGAACTGCCCGACGGGGTTTCCAAGGAATGGCTAGTGGATTCAAACTGCCAACCTTTTGGTTAGCAGCTGAGCTCTTAACCACTGTGCCACCAGGGCTCCAGTTTAAAAAAAAAAGGACTAAGAAAATATTTTGTCTTTAAAAGACTGCTCTTCACCAGTGATCTCATGAAATGAGATGTTTTAATTGAGGTGTATGTTCTGATTTAGTTGGAAATCTTCTGGGTTTTCCACTCTTGTTAAAATCTTTATAAAACACATTAGTCCATGTTCCTGGCTCAGTAAGTACAGTATAGTGTGCTGAGTATAATTAATACTTCTCTGATAACTGCAACCCCCAGGGTGCCTCAAGATCTCCATACAGAACATTAATTATGCTACAGAGGGTAGATGTTGAAGATGGTCTAAGTTTGCATTGCTCAGATCATGTAACAAAACCTGGAAATATCTAAGCTGTTTATTTTGGTTCTCTTTGTTTAAACTTCACCTTGTTCCACAAAGGATTTGAGGGATCTAAATAATATACATCACAGAGCATTAAAAAAACAAACACACAAACTCAGTGTAAAAATGTGGATGCATACAATGAACAAACAAAAAGATAAGAGAGTACTTTCAAAAAGGCTTACCATAATGTACTCAATAGTTATATAAGTGAGTCACAGAATGCAGCCAAAGCAGAGAGGTAAACAAGATCGACCTCAAAATTCATCGTGTACAAAAAATTAAAAACAACTACAACAAAAGTAAACAAACAAAAATATATATGAGGAAAATATATTGGTTGGTTCAGTGTTAAAATTCTTGCCTTCCACGTGGGAGCCTTGGGTTCCATTCCCAGCCATTGCACCTCATGCGCACCCACCACCTGTCTGTCAGTGGAGGCTTGAGTGTTGCTATGATGAACAGGTTTCAGCGAAGCTTCCAGACTTAGATGGACTAGGAAGAAAGGCCTGGCAATCTACTCCCAAAAATCAGCCAATGAAAACCCTATGTATCACAGTGGTCCAATCCGCAATCAATCATGGGGATGGCACAGGACCTGGCAGCGTTTTGTTCCACTGTGCATGGGGTCAACATGACTCCATGGCAGCCAACAACAGCACAGCAAAAATGACCTGTTTAAGAGAAGCACAGTTTTTTCCTCTTGCTTATGAGTATAGAGAGAAATCTCATTAAAAGGACATTATTGGGTGAGATTGCCCAGTGCTTCTCACACTTTAATATACCTATGGATCACCTGGGAATCTGGTATAAACACAGATTCTGATTCAGTAGGTATGTAGTAGGGCTTGTGATTTTTAATTTCTAATAAGCTCCTAGGTGATGTTGATGATGTTAGTCTGTAGGCAACATGTTAAGTATAGAATATAGAGAATATCAAGGATGTTCTTGCTAACAGTCCATCAATAAAATTTAATATTGTTTTTTATAGCATTTCTCGTGATATGCTGATGGCATAACATCAATTCAGCAAATGCAGTTCTGTAAAAGTTATGTGTGAGGTGGAAGTAGAAAAACATGTATTCCAGGCACACAGATCTCTTAGTGTCTACTTGGCCCAAGGATAAAATTTAAAACACCTGGACAAGCAAAAGGTGAATAACATATCTTTTAAGCAATCTCCTTACATGTTGGTTGAATGAATGAACTAATAGGCTCCAAGTCCATCATATCTGGTGATTTTTCTGAGTGAGGAAAGGAACGAAAAATGCTTTATAGACTATGATTTGATTCTTTGTCACTGTGTGAATCAAAATGTAGGCCAACTCCTTTGTAATAGCATATTATAAATATTTTCAGTTATAAATTAATCTAATTTTAAATTTTCATATGATATATGAATGTGTATTAAATTATTTAAAGATTTACGCTTTTACGCAAGCAACATTTCAAGCATTGATCATTTTTAAAAGAAAAAAAGCTTTCATCTACTATACTTAAGCAATTATTCTAAACCATGTGAAAATAAAGAATAAAAAACAAAAATTTTAACAGCTGATTGTTTCCATAAGATTTCTTTTTCTAAGTCCGTCATGGAACAGTAGAATTAGAAAGTTAAAAGAGGTCTCTTTTCAGAAAAGAAGAAATGGAGGCTCAGGGGGGTTAGGTGACTTTCTCAAGATCACACATTTAATGCATCTCAGAGTTAAACCTTTGACTATGAGACCAATGCTCATCCCTCATATGTCACACTGTTTTCTTCATTTTGCCTGTAATACTATCATTAGTCAAATTAGCTTAGAGAGCCCAACATTACTGTTAATCAATCTAGCGATAAAAATAAGAAAAATGGAGAGGGGAGCCTAGTCCATTCACTCACTGAAAAATATTAAGAACCAACAACATGACAGTCATTGACTTGGGAGCAAAAGGAGAGGATGCAATAACAGATAACAGTGCCAACCTATCATGGGACACACAGTTTAGTAAGGGTAGACATGCACTTACAATATGACCTCATAACACAGCCTGAGGACTATTATGCTACAATGCTCATGAAGTGTTCTCAGAAATTAAAGGAGGTAATGTTTGAAATGGGTCTTAAATGCTGGACATATTTTGGCTAGGTAGACTACTGAAGCTAGGTCTGCCAGAAGCACAAGAATATAGGAAAGCATAATGTGTTGAGAAATGATAGACAAGTCCCTTGTAAATATACGGAATGTGGAGAGAGAAAACTGTGAAATGCTAGAGAGAGAGAGATGAAAATCAAGGATACACACAGGTTTCTAAGCTAAATAGTAAGAGTCTACTGAATACAGTTATTAATCATTAAAACATATTAATACTTATTTTTTAGATAATTAAAGGGGTATAATACAGTTAACCTGTCCCCAGGTGGAGCTCCCCCTCTCCTGCTTGGAATGGGGCCATATGGAGGACGCAGTATTGGTCTTTGCTGTTGTCAGTTTACTTATTCGGGACTGGCAGCCACCAGTCCATTCCTTGTAAGGCAACATCCATGTGGATGGGCCCACATACAGTCTCTATTCCTGCTGCTACTGAGCAAGCATGAGAGTGGCTTTATGGCAGATGCCTTTTGCTAAACATTCACATGAAACACAAACATCTTCACACTCTATCCATTCCAAGATAATTTTGCACATATTGGAATCAAGTTATCCTCCTCAGCACTCAACTAGTCATAAAGAATTCCCCATATGGCCTTAATTATGTATGGAGGGAGTGGAGACAATATAGTAGGAATAAATGTAATAGAAGTGTGAAACAACTGCTTGTGCTTTCGGGACCTAATTAAGCCTGATATTGTATATATTTTTCCATAATGATAAATGCTGCTGCATATGCCCAACTGAAGATGCAGTTCATGATGGCAGCTAAAGTTGCATGGTCACTTGATATCTCATGTTCAGGCATTCCACCTCTCCCAAGGCCTAATAGCTTTCCAAAAGCTGTTTCTCAAAAAGAGACTAGTTATTTGCAGAAGTGGACACAGCCATGCTCCAAAAAGCGAGAGATCAGAGCATGATCCTTCTATAGGTGTTTGGAAGAAATTCCACCAGCATCTCTATTTTCCAGACACATCAAATATCGTTAGGCTCAATTACAAGAGCAGTTTGCACTACAATATTACTATCTGAGAGCGTTTGCTTGATCTGTTAAGCCTTATGAGATACTCAGTGAATGGACTGAAGCAGAAAACTGAAACTCACAAATCCAAATAAGCCAACCATGCTTTGTGCCACCAAGATCTCTGAGGACTAAATTAAGGTAGATAGCAGGAGTGTTGACATAGCCCAAAGGCAAGTCTACGAAGATGCACTGTTGATCTTATTAGGTGAAAGCACACTGCTTCTGGTAATCCTTGCAAATTGTTATAGAGACAAAAGCACTTTCCAGATCAATAGCTGTGCATCAGTTCCAAGGGGCTGTATTTATTTGTTTCAATAAAGACACCACATCTGGAACTACAGCTGCGATTGGAATCACCATCTGAATATGTTTAAGATAATCCACAGTCATTCTCTAAACTAAATCCATCTTTTTCAAAGGCTAAATAAGTGAATTAAATAGGGAAGTAACGGAAATCTCCATCCTTGTATATTTCAAGTCTTTGATGGTAGCGCTAATAATTTCTCTAGGGCTGCAGTATTGCTTTGGTTTAACATACCAACAAGAAATGAAAGTCTGAGAAACTTACGCATGGCCCTTTTTGCCGGAATAGTCCTAACTTCATGAGTTATGGTCCAATGTGTGGGATGTGACAGTTGCCATATAAGTGTATCCCAACTATACATATAGATCTGCGGTAACCATCACAGGGTGGACTGGATCCACTCAGGAGATAATCTTTGTCCAAAACTCCATTTGTCGTCTCAGGACTGAGACCTTAGGCAGGGTCAACGCTTGCATAACTGTGAGAGTGAGTGCATCCTTAAATTTTGGGTCCTAAGTTCCTGGCTTGCTTCACCCTAGTCCTAGCCCTGTGTCACCTGACCACTGAATTCCCCACTTTGGCCAGTGGTTTAGAGTGTCATTTGGGGTCCTCAAGAATTAGCATAAATTGGGTGTTTTCCTGGTGGCCTCAGACCAGGAGACCCTAGATGGATCCTGGGAAGGATGAGGAGGGGGTGCCACAGCCCCCAGGGCCGCCCCAAAGGAAGAAGTTTATCATACCACTGGACGAGGATGAGGTCCCTCCTGCTGGGGCCAAGCCTCTATTCAAATCCATACGGAGCCTTCCCACCGTGGAGACCCCGGCCCAGGCAGCCCCTCAGACCTATGCCGAGTATGCCATCTCGGGGCCTCCAGGAGGGGCTGCAGTCACATGCTCCATGGGGCCAGACCCTCCGGCAGGAGAAACCCCCAACCAGGCCCCAAAACCGGGGGCAAAATCCAACAGCATCATTGTAAGCTCCTGGCACGCCTGTCTAATCATTGGCTGAGGGGAGGACCTCGGAAGTGGCTTCGGTTCTGAGTTGGCAGAGTGTCCGGGGGCCATAGTTTTGGGGGGTTCCTCCAGTCTCTGTCACACCGGTAAGTCGGGTCTTTTTTGTGAGTTTGAATGTTGTTCTGCATTTTTCTCCAGCTCTGCCCAGGACCCTCTGTTGTGATCCCTGTCAGAGTGGTTTGGGTGGTGGCCAGGCACCATCTAGTTGTTCTGGGCTCAGGCTGGTGGAGGCTGTGGTTCATGTGGTCCATTAGTCCTTTGGGCTAATATTTTCCTTGCGTCTTTGTTTTTTTTTCATTCTCCTTTGCTCTGGACAGGATGGGACCAGTGGATGTATCTTGGATGGCTGCTCACAGACTTTTAGGACCCCAGATGCTGCTCACTGGGGTAGGATGTAGAACATTTTCTTTATGAACTATGTTATGCCAGTTGACTAGATGTCCCCCAAGACTATGGTCTCTAGCCCTCGGGCCCAGTAACTCGGTCCCTCAGGGAGTTTGGATGTTTCTAGGAAACTTCTATGACTTTGCCTTGGTCAAGTTGTGCTAACTTCCCTCGTATTGTGTGTTTTTTTTCCTTCACCAAAGTTAACACTTGTCTACTATCTAGTAAATGATTTCCTCTCCCAACTCCTCCCCTCCCTCGTAACCATCAAAGATTGTTTTTTCAATGTGTATATAAATTTTTGTATGAGAAACTGACTTGAACTGTAAACTTTCAAAGTACAATAAAAAAAAAGAAGAAACCATAAAAAAAAAATTAGCATAAATTTAGAAACATTATTTAATAATTTTTAAAAGGTCTGGGTACTTCTCTCTCCCTAGTGCATAATCATCCTAGTAAGTAGCCACAGGTCCCTTTGGCGGAAATTTAGAGGAAGATTAACAACATACTAGTGGCAGTATGGCAGGGTCTGCCCTCAGGAGGATTTGTCCTCTCATTCAATGAAGGGGCTTTAGCTCTACCAGCTGGGATAGCCTGGAGACTTGGTGAAAGGCCATGATTCTCCATTGTGGCAACTCAAGTTTATGGCCACCATACTTAGAGTTCTGTCTTTTTACGAATTAATATTTCACTAAATTACCGATCTCTTTTGCTCCTAAAATACCATGGTGATTACCTACAAACAAAAAATCTGGGCAGATCAATAAATGCTCGTTACCAATTTATCCCTGGTGCTCTCTACAGGAACCGCTCTCACCTTAACTCTAGAGGTTAAGCACTGTTACTTGGACCTTGCCGCCCAGAATTACAACATCCTCGATGAATCCAGGGAGCTTATCTCAATGGCAATATCTCACACTATCATCTCTGGCACATCAAGGACAACCACTACAGTGATGTTCTACTCATTTATTTCTCAATGCTTAAATTAAAGGAATGTCCTTTGGGCTCTCTCTAAAAGTATATTGCATATGTGTGGTAGTGGTGAAGGGTGGATTAATTGTCACACAGGATAAGTCTATTCCATAACTCCTATCACAATATACTTTTGATTCCTTCCTCAATATTATATCACAGAAGTTCTGGAATGTCAACCTCGTTGATTGTAGGCTACCACTAAGTCAAAGTGTCAGTCAAATAACCAAGCAAATCTTTAGAATCACTTCCAACTGCACAAATTAAAACATTAAATCAAGAATTTCTACCAAGTTCACCATATCAATAAATTCAGCCTTATCTGGTTGTATGTTTCCCTCCTTAGTCTAAAATTCTGAGAAACTAGTCAATATAAATTAGTAAAATCTTACAATCATTCTGGAATATAAGCTATCTTATCCTGGGTCATACTTTGTATTTGTTCCCTCGCAGTATTCTGAGGTCTGACCCTGTTGTGGATCTAGAAGCAATAGCAGGTATTTAGGATGGATCTTGGGGAGAAAGAGCATCTCTTTACATAGTATGTAGCCAGGTGAAGTAATTACAAGAACATCAAGCAAGGGAAGACTAGTATAATTTCATATTTGTTTTTAGTGAGACTGTTACTGAAGCAACAAGAAATAACAGACTCTTAGGGATGCCACGAAAGATCTCTGGTTGTCTGACAGTGACTTGAAACAAGAGCTTAAATTCATGAGTTTGCTCCTTTCTTTCTTTAAGCTCTCCAGTGTAGCTGGAAAAAGCCATTCCACTCCATAGTCCTTGTACTCATTGTCTTTATCGTAACAGGCAAAGGCAGTAGCGTTTTGATTCCCCAAGAGCTTGCTTCAGTAAATACTTCACCTCAATCAACCACAGGTAATAATTTGATCAATTCTGATGCTACTGCATATCAGTAGGCAAGGAGGAAAACACTGCTTTTAAGGCAAATACACGAACAGCCTCAACAGCACCTAACAACAACAAAAAGGCAAATACATAGCAAACTAATCCCAGAATACAATTTTTGAGGGTACGTTTAATGGGTCCACTCCTGGTACCAAGTTAGATAGGGTCTTTTCAGGAAAACCAAACAAAGTATTTGAAGAGAGAGTGTATAACATGAGGAATTGGTTTCAAGGGTATTAGAGGATTAAAAAAGCACAAAAGGAACACCAAGATAACACAGAGATAATAATTATAGAAAGAAGCTATCACCTGTAAGGCTAAATAAATGAGAGATGGGGAGAGGTTGGGGTTATGAGAACCTAGAAGCTCATAGGAGGGACTGGACTCAGACCTCTGAGGAGAGGCACTACCTGCTGGTGCCAGTATCTCTGAGTAGGTACATGAGGCTACTTCTGGGAGAGCCAAAAAAAAGCTGAAGGTTGAAACCAACTTCAATTGGCAGGATGAAAGACTGTTGCAAGTGATATACTGACAAAAGCACCAAGCAAAAACATAAGGGTAAGGTATCTTCTTCTCCCCTTCTAATATCCAGTCTCCCTCAAGTGCCCACTATTGTTGGTACCTTCCTAACAGGAAGCCATTTAATAAAGGAAAATGGGAGTTTGCAGAGTCCCAGCCCAGAATCACAAATCAGAGTAAGGAAGGGTGGCTTTAAAGCCAACAGGCAATAACTTGATAACCAGTACATAGATGTGAAGAAAACAGAATCACAGAAAAAATTACACGGGGTCAGGAAAAGGTTTTAGTCTCAGCTACATCTCTAACTGGCTGTAAGAATTTAGGAGGTAATTTCACCTTTCTGAGCATCAGTTTCACTTGTAAAAAATTACTATAACAATACCACCCATACCTTCCTCACAGGAGGCATAATGTAGGTGAAAGCACTTTGAATAAGTATAGAGTACTATGTAATCATAAGCTTGTTCCACTATTATTACCTATACTAAATGGAGCAAGAAAAATAGTATGAACAAAACTCATAGATAATCTTAAAATCTTCTTTTAGATGATTTTATATTCTTTCCAATACAACTAGTCTTTACAGGGCACACACAAAATATCCTAGTCAGCCCAAGGTCTAGCCTCCTATGAAGATGCTGTTGATGTTAGGTGCCGTCAAGTTGGTCCCGACTCATGACGACATTACTATGTAAACAGAACTAAACACTGCCTGGTCCTGTGCCACCATCACAACTGTTGCTATGCTTGAGCCCACTGTTACAGCCACTGTGTCAATCCATCTTGTTGAGGGTCTTCCTCTTTTTTGCTGACCCTCCACTTTACCAAGCATGATGTCCTTCTTCAGGGACTAGTCCCTCCTAATAACATGCCCAAAGTATGTGAGATGAAGTCTCACCGTCCTCACTTCTAAGGAGCATTCTGGTTGTACTTCTTTCCAAGGCAGATTTGTTCATTCTTCTCGCAGTCCGTGGTATATTTAATGTTCTTCACCAAAACCACAATTCAAAGGCATCAATTCTTCTTCGGTCTTGAGTATATCTCACCTGAACTTAGAAATCTCAAGAAGATTTGACTAATGACGGAAGACCAGATGAGTGGTGGAATAACATTAAGGACATCACACATGAAGAAAGCAAAAGGTCATTAAAAGACAGGGAAGAAAAGACCAAAGTGGATGTCAGAAGATACTTTGAAACTTGTTCTTGAATGCAGAGCAGCTAAAGCAAATGGAAGAAATGAAGTAAAAGAGCTGAACTGAAGATTCCACAGGGCAGCTCGAGAAGACAAAGTAAAGTATTATAACGAACTGTGCAAAAACCTAGAGTTAGAAAACAAAAAGGGAAGAAAATGCTTGGCATTTCTCGAGCTGAAATAAATGAAAAAATTCAAGCCTGGAGTTGCAATATTGAAGGATTCTATGGTCAAAATATTGAATGACGCAGAAAGCATCCAAAGAAGATGGAAGAAATACACGGAATCACTGTACCAAAAAGAATTTGTTGTCTTTCAACCATTTTTCAGGAGGTAGCATATGAAGATGTTAACAAGCAATAATGTGAATCCAAAGACAGTAGTCAGGGAAAGATGGGATATCAGGAGCTTAGCTATTTTCCCAAATGAATGTCAATTTGAATAACTGAAATAAAGCCATATACTATTTACTCATGACATGTTACTCTTGCTAGTCTAATCTCTGAGGGACCAAAAAGCATCAGAGACAGCTGATTTAAAATATTGAAAAAAAAAAAAGTTGGACAAAATAAAAAAAAAAAGAAGAAGAAAATTTGTACTAGAGAGGACTGGTTTGTTTTTGTTTTTGTTTTTGTTTTTTTTTACATCAGCATGATGAATATTTCTTTGGGAAGGTGATAGTTAATACATACGTAGAGATATTTGACTCAATATCTTTGTAAGTTAGGGAACCACAAAATTAAATACTGAAGACTATTGCTCCAAAAGGTGCCTATCAGAAACTTATGGGTAATCTACCACGAAGATTCAGAGGTTCACTGCAGACCATCTAGAATGAATGGACTTATTTAGAATTTTAGCTCTCCTGAATTAAACTGCAGAATCTCTCTAAAAGTATGTGAGCACTCATTCATTCTGCCAACAAATGTTTATTATCTTCTTTATGGTAAAACGTAGGTCCTAAAGATACAAAAAGGAGGAAAAGCTCAGATAACTACATAGATGATTACAACACAAATAAGTGCTAAAATGCTAACTTTACCTGAAGGCTCTAGGAAAGGATTCCCAAATGTGACATTTAAGCTGATTCTCCAAAACTTAAATCAATTTTGCTATTTAGAAAGCGATGAAAGGGCAGTAAAGAAAAAGGCAGCTGCGTTGCAAAGGCAGAAAGTCATGAAATACACCAACATATTAGGGAGACAATAAGAAGTTCTGTGCTGCTGGAATTTAGGATGCAATGAGTGGGAGAGAGATGAAACTGGAGAAGAAATCAGGGCCAATGACTTGATTCTGTGAGAAGCAGTGTCCCAATGACAACTGTAATAGGGAAGTGAAATGATCTGATCTGTTAATTTTAATAATAGATAAGATAGATAATAAATAGTTCTGATACCAGTACAGAATTCAAATTTTATTGGAGAGAAACCAGAGCCAAGGAGAACTACTGCCATGGTCCAGGTAAGAGATAATTAGGACCTAAGATATTCCTTATATACAATTAATTGGATATGCAGACGAATAAAAAAAAAGGTTGAAGGATAATCTAGAGGTTTTGAGACTGGGAGATTAAGAATTAACAGAACTAGAAGAGGAACAAGAGGTAAAAAAAGAACCGGTATAGTAGTGAGCAGGGGTCAGGAAGCTTTTTCTGTAAAGGGCCACATCATATAGGCTATTTTTTGGCTTTGTGGACCATACGGTCTATATCACAATTACTCAGTTCTGCCATTGTAGCACGAAAAGAGCCATAGACATTATGTAAACAAATAAGTGTGATTGTGCTCCAATAAAATATTATTTACAAACACTGAAATCTGAATTTCATATAATTTTCAAATGTCACAAAATATTATTCTTGTTTTCATTTTTTTTTCAACTATCTAAAGATGTCAAAAGCAGATCTGGCCCACATACGGTAATTTGCCAATCTGTGCAATAGAGAAAACATGAGAAGGAACAGGGTTCAGGTTTTCTAAGGTAAGTTTAAGGCACTGTGGGACGGTCAGGTGAGAATGTCCAGAAGGCAGGTATACATGTCAGGACCTCAGTGAAGACAGCTGTCCCAAATGCTCTCAACACACTGTTCTTCATGGTCATAAAGAACCCAAACTATGAGACAAGACAAATACAATAGGGAAATGAAAGATCATGTTGTACCTTAATGCTGATTTTAAACTACTTTTTAATTGAAGATAAAGCAGTATTTGAGGTTTTTATATTATCAAACCCAGACACTTATCTCTGTAATAGGCAGTTAGAAGCCAAGGCCAAAGAGGTAAAGCATTTATGACAGAATTTATAAAAGTAATGAGAGATGATAGAGTACAGGAACTGTCCAAAAAGCAAATAATGTTTCATCTTTCATGGGTGAAAGACAGAAATAAAACCTGATTTAATTTTAGGAAAGGAATTTCATTTTGTTACCTGTCAAATGCTGATGCAAAAGATAAATAGAAGTAATAGAAACCTCATTCTTAGGCGATATGTAACACTACTCCACAACATTACACTTGTTAAATAACATTCGAACTACTCCTAAACCATCTAAGTAGGAATAGTTTACAATTCAATTTGGAAGAGAAAGGATGACAGTTTCTCAGGTATTTTGCTGGAGAGCTTTTTGACCACATGCTGTCCTGTCTTCCAGAGTCAGAGTAATGAAAAGTAAATTTATCTTCAGGTTTCTTCATTTATTTGGTTGAGGAAAAGTATCTCTGGTCCACACTGGATTTTTAACAGATGAAATATTTCCTAAACCAAGTAATTTGATTCTTTGCAGATAGTAACCACAGGCAGTGTAATTAATTTCTTTTATATCTTCAATGCAGTAAGTAAGTGGATCTTTTTTTTTTTCTATCCATATGACAAAGCCAGACACAAATCACCATGAAGAGCAAGGTGCAACATGAAGATTAAGAAATCTCTTACTATGTTGTGGATCCAAGCTATTCATTGCCTTACAAAAAAAGTGAAATGTTAAAATCAGTCTTTTAATACCATGCCAATATCCAATGCAAAGTGGTCCAAACAGAAGGAGACGGGTTTGGTATTTTAACTTCTGTTTCTCCCATCATCTAAAATCTTATCAAATTATCCTTTGATATTGTAATAAAATATTGTTGATATATTCCCTAACAACTACTTTTCTTTAACTGTTGCAAATTCTTACAATGTTAAAAATTAAAATGTTTTGGAGACAGTCACTAGAACTATGGTTCACATAACTGTCTTATCTGTTCAAAATTACTTAATTCCTTCTCAGCTATTGTTCTGCAGAATAATAATATACTTGATAAGATAAGACACTCACACTAAAAAGAACATTTCGCCAGCTGAATGTCTACAGAGGAAAAGTCAGGGATAAAAACTGAACAGCTTTTCTAGTAAACAATTACTAATTTTAAAGTAAAAATCTACATATTTTTTCTATTTGTAATAGTCATGAAGCATTTAGCTAACTAGATATGAGGGAAGCTTATGATGAGAGGAAGATAATTAGAAACAGACAAAAAGAAACATGTTTTCAAGTTTAAATTAGAAACCATGACGAAGCCTAGCCTTTTCTACATCTCAACAACTCTTTTTTTTTATTGTTGTACTTTTAGTGAAAGTTTACAATTCAAGTTAGTCTCTCATACAAAAATTTATACATATATTGTTATGTAACCCTAATTGCTCTCCCTGTGCTGTGACAGCACACTCCTCCTTTCCACCCCTGATTTCCCGTGTCCATTCAACCAGCTCCTGACCCCTCTCTGCCTTCATCTCACCTCCGAACAGGAGCTGCCCATTTAGTCTCATGTATCTACTTGAGCTAAGAAGCACACTCTTCATGAGTATCATTTTATGTCCCATAGTCCAGTCTAATCTTTATCCGAAGAGTTGGCCTTGGGAATTGTTTTAGTTCTGGGTTGACAGACAGTCCAGGGGCCATGCTTTCTGGGGTTCTTCCAGTCTCAGTCAGACCATTAAGTCTGGTCTTTTTGCTAGAATTTGAGTTCTGTACTCCACATTTCCCCTGCTCCATCAGGGATTCTCTGTTGTGTTCCCTGTCAGGGCAGTCATTGGTGGTAGCCAAGCACCATCTAGTTCTTCTCAGGATGATGCAGTCTCTGGTTTATGTGGCCCTTTCTGTCGCTTGGCTAAACTTTCTTTGTGTCTTTGGTATTCTTCATCTTCCTTTACTCCAGGTGGGTTGGAACCAATTGATGCATCTTAGATGGCTGCTGGCTAGCTTTTAAGACCCCAGACTAGTCTCATCAAAGTGGGATGCAGAACCATTTTCTTAATAAACTTTGTTATGCCAATTGACCTAGATGTCCCCCCAAAGCATGTTCCCCAGACCCCCACCCCTGCTAGTCTGTCCCTCGAAGTGTTTGGTTGTATTCAGGAAACTTCTTAGCTTTGGTTTAGTCCAATTGTGCTGACTTTCCCTGTAGTGTGTTCCGTCCTTCCCTTCACCTAAGATAATTCTTGTCTACTGTCTAGTTAGTGAATAACCCTCTCCCTCCCTCCCCACCCTCGTAACCATCAAAAAATGTTTTCTTCTCTGTTTAAACCTTTTTTTGAGTTCTTCTAACAGTGGTCTTATACAATATTTGTCCTTGTGTAACTAAGTTCACTCAGCATAATGCCTGCCAGATTCCTCCATGTTATGTTTCACGGATTCATCGTTGTTCTTTATTGTTACATAGTATTCCACTGTGTGAATATACCATAATTTGTTTATCCATTCTTCCATTGATGGGCACCTAGGTTGTTTCCATCTTTTTGCTATCGTGAACAGTGTTGCGATGAACATGAGTGTGCGTACATCTATTCTTGTGCTGGCTCTTTTTTCTCTAGGGCATATTCCAAGGAGTGGGATTACTGGATCATATGGAACTTCTATTTCTAGCTTTTTAAGGAAGCACCAAAGTGTCAACAACTCCATTTTTTAAAATTCAAAATCAGAATTAACTCTTCATACAACATTGTTGTGTGCCACTAAGTCAATTCCAACTCATAGCAACCCTATAGGACATAGCAGAACTGCCCCATAGGTTTTCCTAGGCTGAAATCTTTGTGGTAGCAGATAGTCTTTTCTCCTGCAGAACCACTGGGAGGGTTGGAACCGCCGACATTCTGGTTAGCACCCAAGTACTTAACCATTGTGCTACCAAGGTTCCTTTTGCATATAATGGACCAAACAATTACCTTATCTGTTCTCACCCTCCGTATATAATTATTTTTATCATTAAGTTGTCTGAATTGACAACTTTCTTTTATTACCAGTAGAGACATCACTTTAAAATATTTCCACTGGGCCAAGAATTTAAGCAAGATACTCTGCTAAAATGCATAAATTTCTGAAAATAAATCTTTACATTGATTAGTATGATGTAATGAATATGGGCTTTGGAGACAATCTGAGTCGGGTTCAAAAACAAGTTCTTTAACTGATTAGCCTGTGTCCTTTGGCAAATTACATCAATCTAAGAAACGTCAGATCTAATCCCTTCTTGCTTAACATCAGTCCTCAACAGAAACTAAACTTCCCAGCTTATCCATCCGTACCTAAATCAGTGGTTCTCAACTTATCAGACTCATTGCCGCCTTCACGTAACAATAGTTTACTACTCTGAAATAAAATTCATAGATATTATAACCTAAACACATTTTTAAAAAATCAATATATTGCCTCATAATGTATAAATGACAGACGCTACTACTCTAGAAGACACGTTGAAATCAGATGCTTGTGCCTATCAGGGCTGGATCAAGGCATGTGAGGGCCCTAAGCACTGATTATCTGTGCTCCCCCCTCCTCTGCTTACTCAAGCATTCGAACAGGATATGTGAGTTAGATATATACATGTGAATATATGTGTGTGTGTGTCTTAGCTATCCAAGATGTAACTTCTTTTTAAATGTGACTATAATATTAGTGACTGCATACAAAAGTAGCGTATACCACTGTAGCAGAATGAGATTTACTGAATTATAAAATTTTTAGTGGATGCGGGATAGTAAGATTTTTTACTATACACATTTTCTACAGAAAGAATATTCTACATATTCTACAACGAAGAAAATGAGTCAGTGAACTTAGTTGTTTCAAAAATCAATGTAAAATTTTGTTGATCTCCCACAATGAAAAACTGACTTTTCACCAATTTTGGTTTAAACAGCTCATACCCAATTTTGTTGCTTGTTTTGTAATAAATGCTATAGTTATAAATAAACAAATGAAAAGTTATAAACTGGTGTGCAGTTTGTGATCATTAAAGTTAGGAATATGTGTAAAGCAATTTCAACATTGAGAAATACGCATTGTATTTTACCTTCTATTATGGAATCATACAAGCCTGCATGAGTAAAATTCATCTTTCCTGTATCTGTACACTTGGTTCTCATGTAACAACAAAATTGTTGCACTTCTCTGTACAGGTTTGTATTTAAGTCATCGGGATAAGCCTGCACTGATTTCTTGGATGCCTTCACGCATTCTTCATCAGGTATATCCACACTGTTTAGGAAGGAAAATCTATCTGAAAGAACTTCATACACTTCTCCCCTTTTTTTCATGCAAGATTCAAATGTGTCAATGATGGTGTAATACATGGTTATGCAGAATTGATCTCTGGCACTCAGTGATACTTCTGGAGCATTCTGTCATTTACTTGTTTCTTGCTAATGCTTTTGCGATGGTGAACTGCCTGATAATCAGTACTTGGCAGTATTTGTTTTGTGTTTTCAAAATTTTGTCTGAAATTATGTAAATATCCTGTTAATGGCTGATAGACATCTGTGCATGTCTTTAAATTTACTTCTGAATCTCGGAGAGCTTGACTCTTCTGAGGAAAATGCTGCAATATATCATTCCACATAACCAACATAAATACATACTCTGTGTTTGCATTTTTTTAGCGATAGTTTCAGCTTCTCTTTTAGTATCTCCTCTTTGGTTCTGGTCTTCAGCAATATTTTTTAAGGCATCTAGAATCTGAGTGTATGATTCCAGGATTTCACTCATTGCTACAAGATACACTTCCCAAAGTGTATTATAAAGACATTTTAATACTCGATCTTTGCTTAAATATATTTTAAGAACTGCCTGTCAATGAGTAGAGGTGGCAAAAAATGTGTGGAGTAACTGAACAGTAAAAAAGAAATCAACTGCTTCCAGACAACATTCTATTGCACTACATCCTACAAGATCAAGTTAATGCAAAGCACATGTTATGAAAATGACATATTCATCATGTTCTAAAATTTTCTGTTGTATGCCTTTATAATGCCCTGACATACTGGCAGCATTGTCATAAGACTGGCCTCTGCAAACTTCACATGAATAGTGAAGTACTTTATCTGCGATTTCTTCACCAGTGTGACTTTTTAAACTAGTAAATGTGATAAACTGCTCAACAGGTTTTCCATCTGTTGGAGATATGTATCTTAAAACAATACTCAGCTGATCTGTATGAGAAAGATCAGGATGGAATCAACAGACAAACTGAAATATCAAGCTCTACTTATTTCACTGAAAAGTTGATCTAACTTTACCACTTATTAAGTTTATTAATTTTTCACATGTTGTTTTAGACATATACGATGGGTTGTCCTTTCCTGTGTTACCGTATTTTGAGATGTGACCTGCTAAAAATGGATTAAACTGAGCAACAAGTTCAAGTAAACTCCAAAAATTTCCTTTTTGTGGGGACATGAACACTTCATTTTGTCCTCAAAAAGATAGTCCACGTTCAGCGATTGTTATAATGAGAGCAACACAGCTTTCCATTACTGACATTCTTTATCAACTTGTATTTCCAGTTCTTGAGTTAAGTCAAAACCATGTCTTCAGTTTAAATATGACAACATACTATCTCTGTGAATTGAACATTTTCACGTTTATCAATCATATTCAAGTTTTGTCAATCGCTATATCCATCCGTAGCAAATTGAGAATGAAATGATTTAGGACTGAATAGTTTGCAAACAAAATAATATACAGAGCCAACTGATGGAGAATGCAGTAGCCACTCCCTTTTATAATTCTCACCATTAGCTTTGCACCCTAGAAATAATATTCTTGCTACAGAACCTAGTTTACCACCAGAAATTTTCAACACGAATTTTCAAGTGGTCCACTGTGATGTTGACAATCACCTGACCCTCTTTTGATCCAATAATTCACATCATTAGAAGAAAAATTATTCCACAAAGCAGGATCTGTATTTGTGCTATTTATGGGGCCTGCAGATGAGAAAATTTCAGATTCTAAAATAGTTTCACTTTCTACACTATTATAATTTTTTTTTTTTCTTTTTTTACTATAGCAAGGAATGGATGCAGAATTTGGAACAAATTCTGTTATGTTTGAATTGCTATTGGTAATTTCAGCATTAGTGGTACCAGTACAACAATTTGTACCCTTTAAACTCCAGCGTTCAATGGAAGAAGTCTCTTCTGATTCATTACATTTTAAAAAGGAAGTTAATTTTGGAATTGTCTTTACAGATTCACAAATCCTTTTCTTTTTATCTTCTGTGAGCTTTCATGTTTGCGCTCCAATTAGTTACTGCTGTTTCATTTTACCTGAAAATAAAATTATGTCACTTTTTAAATTTGGTTCTACCATAGCAAATAAATTTGAATAACTAGAAATAAAATTTATAAAAAAGGAAAGTAAAATTTGTAAAATAAAATTTACTTTTGAATTCAAATGTTAACACAAAAATTTAAATTTGAAAATTAGTAAGTAAAAAAAATTGATTTGGAACATGTAATTTTTTTTTTCAGGTCTGAGATAGTCAAAAAAATAGTACTTACAAGTCATTCAGAAATAATTTCGTTTGCCTTACGATGTTTCTGAAATAATACTTAAAAACTTGCACACTCACTTTCTGTCCTTTGATGCTGTGTCTTCATAGTTCATTGGACTACTGCTGATACCCAACAGGGGCAAGAGCGATTGCAAAAAGCATGATACAAACACAAGAGTATGCTCAATCTGACGACACATTTTGTTTTGCTTTGTACAGGACCAAATACATCATGAATCATGTGATTATAGTGCCTCTGGCACATTCTTATGTGGTCGACAAGAACCGAATGTGAGGTCAGACCCAATCGGTCCGAAATGAAAAGGAAAATATTATTGTCATCGTATACAAAATTCATAAAATGGTATCAATTTCATTTAGTGCCCTGTCTGTTCCCTTCCACTATGTGCTTGCTTTTCCTTGTGTCCTGTCTGCTTGGTATCTATTGGTTTTTGCTTCGGACAACTAATGCCCTGTTTTGTTGATGCCCTAAGCACATGGTTACCTTGCTTATTGGGTAATCTATCCCTAGTACATATACACAGACTCAACAATAATATGGCAACTACAAATACAGATATATACAGTTGTAAAGTATTAGCCACTGAAATACCATGTGAGGCACTGGCATTGGTGACTTGATTTTCCAAAATGATGAACAGCTATTGGTACAACTCTGAACAGAACGAGTACAATATTTCCTTCAATATACACAATGATTGCATTCCTGGAAAATTTAGTGCACATGAAAACTATTAAAAATGAGTTGTTTATATATAATATATAAATTCTCAACACTATTAGACATACTTTTTTCTTCTTTAGACTTTGGTCACTCGGCTTCCATGCATTCCCCCCCTCCTAATGTTCTCATTACTTGGAGAACCAATTCTTCTCAAATCTTCTTTCTTTTTTACTTCTTCTCTGCTCAACTTCTAATCATTAGACAGCTTCAGAATGCAGTCCTGGGCCCTCTTCTTTTCTCTAGATCTTCCCTCAAGAGATTTCATTCTGTCCCATATTTTTAAATATCATCTTCTTGCTGCTGCTTCTCTGTGTCATAACCCTCCTAGGAGCACTGGACTCATATTCAGTTGCCTGTTTAATATCTCTACTTGGAAACTTTATAAGTTTCTTAAACTAAATACATCCAACAGTAAAACTTTTGATTTCTGATCCCAAACTTCTTATCTCCCTGTCCTTTAAACTTCAGTTCATGTCATTATCCTTCATTGAATTTCTTGGGCCAAAAAATTATGATCATTTATGATCCTTTTGTGATTCTTCTCTTTTCATCACCATTCCCATTTAATCCAACAGTAACTTTTGCCAACCTACCTTCAAAGCCTATCCCAATCTACCTAATCCTCTCTATTCCCACTCCTAACATTGGGTCTAGGCCACTATTATCTGTCACCTAGACTTCTCCAATAGCCTTCTAATAAGTTCTTTGTCTTCCTTCTACTCTTGCTTCATGCACTACACCCTCCCCATCTATTGGGATCCCCACAATGTGTCAGCACTCTCCCCCTTTCCCTTTCCACCCCTGGTTCTCCATGTTCATTTGTTCAGTTTTCCTTCTCGTCTTTGCCTTTGGGCAGGTGTTGCTCATTAGTCTCGTATACTTGATTGAACTAAGAAGCATGTTCTCCACATGTGTTATTGTTTGTTTTATAGGCATGTCTAATATTTGGCTGAAAGGTGGACTTCTGCAGTGTCTTCAGTTCTGAGTTAGCAGGGTGTCCGGGGGCCATACCCTCCGGGTTCCTCCAGTCACTGTCAGACCAGTAAGTCTGGCCTTTTTTGTGAATTTGCATTTTTTTCTACATTTTTCTCCTCTTCTCTCTGGGACCCTTTATTGTGATCCCTATCAGACTGGTCGGTGGTCGTGGCAGGGCACCACCTAGTTCTGGGCTCAGGCTGGTGGAGGCTGTGGTTCATGTGTTCCATTAGTCCTTTGGACTAATATTTTCCTTGTGTCTTTGATTTTGTTCATTCTCCTTTACTGCAGATACAATGGAACCAATGGATGAATCTTAGGTGGCCACTTGCAAGCTTTTAAGACCCCAGACACTACTCACCAAAGTAGGATGTAGAACCTTTTCTTTATGAACTATGTTATGCCAATTGACCTAGATATCCCCCAAGACCATGGTCCCTAGCCTTCAGCCCCAGTAACATCCTTCCAGGTGTTTGGATGTATCTAGGAAGCTTCTATGACTTCGCTTTGGTCAAGTTGTGCCGCCTTCCCCTATATTGTGTGTTGTCTTTCCCTTCACCAAAGTTAACATTTGTCTACTATATAGTTAGTGATTTCCCCTCGCAGCCCCTCCGCAAGCCCCATTTTTAATGCTCTGATTAAATATCACTAGAGAAGTAAGCAAAACTTTCTATTTGTTGGGTAGTTATCAATGTTCTGAATCTTAACATACTGAGTTTAATCTTTGTTTTTTTTCTTTTCTTTATAAGAAAGCTTTAAGTACTGCTAGTTCCTGTCAGTGGCAGCAAATGTTAACTATAGCACCAAATACTTAGTGTATCAGAGGTCAAGTTAGAAGACCAGGACCAAGAGATACCCAAAATATCCAACAAGGAAAGCCAAAGTGGTCTCATTCTACCCAACCATAAGGAAACTAAGAGGTAAGGGTCATAAAAGTAGCAATGCAGTCAAGTCTGATGATGGAAGTCTGATAAGTGAGGGACAAAGCAGTGTTGAACAAACATTTAGGTCAGCAGTAAATTTTGACTTCTGTTAAAGTAATGATGACATCTAGGACAAAAAAATAACTCTGGTAAACAAACTCCACTCTGTAACATACTGAGTAACAGCAAGGTCTGGCATGGAACTCTAGCTCAATCACTAACTGTGTGACTTTGATAAAGTAATTGACTTCAGTTTCATTATCTGAGATATGCAGATAATAATACCTAATTATTAGGGAAGTTGGGAGGATTATATGAGCCAGT
The DNA here is from genome assembly GCF_000243295.1 of Trichechus manatus latirostris. Taxonomy (NCBI): domain Eukaryota; kingdom Metazoa; phylum Chordata; class Mammalia; order Sirenia; family Trichechidae; genus Trichechus; species Trichechus manatus. The sequence goes on from NW_004444092.1 coordinate 903,357, forward strand.
ATAAACAAAGGGCCTAGTACCCAACAGGCTCTTAAATTGCAGCTATTATGGTAACAGTATAATGCACATAGCATCACAAAAATAAAAGGAACCCTATTCTAATTCCAGATTTAATATAGAAGAAAGTTCAGTTTAATATTAAAGATGAATATTTTATGCTTTTTCTAAAAGAAATAGTTCAATAAAAGTTAATACTCTACTTCTGCCAGCCATCCAAAATTATATCCAAAGCTTTTAAAAGTCTAAACTATATCATAAAGATTCAGAAAGTAATAATATAGTCAGAAATTTTCTTTTTTAGCTAGATTGGATAATCAAAATGATCCCAACTCCTGCTCTGAAGTATTCATTTTTAACTTAATTTAGCACTTATTTTATACCATCTTCTAATTCAACTTTTTTCACATGTATGCCTCTAAGAAGTTATCAAGCTACCTGAAAACGGGCTGTTTCATGTGACTGCTTTATATGAATTTCTAGTTACATTGTGGGGAAGAGATAGTATAAGGAGGGGGATGAGATATATTTTAAATGTGCTTGACACTTGTTAATTATAGCATTATGAATTCCTCAGCTCTTTTCCTACAACTTAAAATAAAATCAACTGAAAGGTGAATCAAGTATGAAGAAAGAAAAAAGGTAAGTATAACCTGTTTAATCAGAAATGAAATATTCAGGATTCAAAATTTTAAGGTTTCTCCGATCTAACGTGGCTCTAGGGCTACATTTAGACTAACTTTTTAAAAGATTCTTTCTCTACCATTGGACAAGTTGAAAAGGAAATCACTACCACTGTCATCCTAGTGCTTCCTCCAGCTATACACTCTGTCAGGACATAGAAACCTCATTTTGTCCAAAGGAAGCATACATGATATGAAAGCCAAGGGACAATTCCAGCACTCACCCACATGCACTTTATCAGCACAGGAATCACCTAGACAACCTTGCACCTGAGCTTGGAAGAGAGAGGGGCCATGAATGTTTTCCAATGTTATGAGAACTTTCACAACATGCAGCTTGAGGAAATGATCCACAGGAGTGTGTCTGGTTTGACACAGCATGTTCCAGGAGTGACCAGGTCATCATAAGTACCCCCCATCAATCAGGGCTTACTGATGGACTCATTTGGGATTTGGTAAACAAGACACAGTTTCGTTTTATTTTGTTTTCAGAAAAATAGTTTTTGCAAATGTAATCCTGACTTGAATCATCCTCCGCAGAGCATTAAATCTTCCAAAGATATATATCTCCAATTACCAATTACATAGTGAATGATACATGACTAACAAGAACCACAAATGGGGTGACCATATAATTTGTCATCCAAACTAGGACACTTTTGAGAGGGAAAGGGGAATCTATTAATAATTATGCCAAACTGAGAAGAAGAAATCATGCAGTTATCCTGGCAGAAAAAAAAAAATAGCATATATTCATCTAAGTAAACTTGAAGATTAAAACCTGAACATTATGGGGAAAATTTCTTTCTCAATAATGGCAGGGGAATGGTAATGAGATATAAGAGTTGAAGAAAATAAAATTATATTTATTTATGGTTCTGGCCAAGTTTTTAAACAATAAAAAATGTAACAATAATAATATAGTAGTGACAATGTATTGGACAACAATCTTATAGATATTAGCTTCATTTTGCAGAGAGAGCAACCAAGGTCCAAAAATGCTAAATCTCTTGCCAAAGACACTTAGATAAAAAAGTGGTGCTTGAATTCAAATCCTGCAACATCTCATTTAATTTTTTTTCCAAGAACACTAAGATTTAAGCATGACATCTCTGTTTTATAAATGAGAAAGCTGAAACTCAGAGATTGTGTCCTGTCTAGGGTACACATATAATACGGAATTCTGATTCAAACTCATGCCCCTCTGAGTCTAAAAGTCAATGTTCTTACTACCAAAATATTCAGAGATTGGATGTTTTGTTTTGTTTTTTTCTGGGAGGATTGGAGGAAGAAACTCTTAGAGACCCCCTTTTCCTCCCATCTTCTTGCTTTGGTTCTGCTCAGGATCCATTTCCACTCTTAACTTTCCCCTCCTTGCCCTCTTCCTTGTCTCTTTTTTCTCTTTAACTCAGAGCTCCTTCTAACTATTTGATCAAGATGTCAGACCTGGCCCTGTCAGAAACCTCAGCTTACTAGTAAAGAGCTTCCATAATTCATCCCTCACATCATTTGCAGGCTGTGTTTGGTCTAAGGGTGATTTTTTCAAATCACCTTTTTCTTTCTTGTCAAACCCATTCAGTGTGGGTCATTTCATTCCCCAAATCAACTTATCCACAGCATCCCTTCTTGTCATGACTTGTCCTTCTTTCAACTTGGCTTCAGAAGTTAGCATTACTCTTTTTTAAACAGCATGAAAGTTTATAAGCTATACTGCGTACACAAATGATGCAGGGAGTTAGGCTAACACAAAATAGTCAATATGAGCAAATTGAGAGGTAACTGTGGGGAATTTTTTTCACAGTATCATATGAGAAAACTTAAGTAGCACCATTCAAGATAACAGATGAGAAAAAACAAATAAAGGAAAAAGTGTAGCAAGGGGACATATAAATCCCTGTTATGTTCTTACCTAGGAAATCTTGTTCTGTTAATAAGAAATAATCCTAGTCATTGACTTTATGATCAATTATATTCATATTATTGACTATTATATTCAATATAGGCTGTATTCTAAAGTCAAACCATCCAACAAAGCAAGATTTGACCCCACTCTACCCACTTCTCTCCATACCTGTCACCATCACCCTAGGGAGCCACCACCATCTCTCATTGGTCTCCAGGCTACCACTTTTGCTTCCCTATGTGTAATTCTGCACCCAGAAGCCAGAGTGATCTTTTATGTATGTTCATCAGATCATGTCACTCCCTTATATAAAACCCTTCCATTACTTCCCATAGCATTTAGAATAAAATCTAAACTCCTTTCTTGGCTTATGCAACAGAATTTTATAGGCCTTTCCTGCCTTATAGTACTCTCTCCCTTGCCCATTCCAGCTTCCCTAATCTTCCCATACCTGGAATGAACTGAGCTGTTTCTGGCCTCAGAGTCTCTGTATTATCTATTCCTGCTGACTGGAATGGTATCTCCCCAGATAGTTGCTTTCTGCAACTCTTTGTCTCTTAGACCTCAACTCAAAAGTCATCTCTTCTAAAAGTTCCTCTTTAACCCAGGGCGAGACTATCCTGTTACTATCTATCAGAATAGTCTCCACCTAGCACTTGATACTCTGTGATGGTTTATTTTTTACTTACTTGTTTTGTAGTTGTTGCTTGTTGACTATTTCCCCTACTTGAAGTGTAAACTCCATCATATTAGCGAATGTGCATACCTTTCTCACCACTGCATGCCCTATGACTAGAAGAACATCTGGTACATAACAGGACCCAGAAAGTATGTGGTGAACAAATTTAAAAATTAGCCAAACAATTTGTTTATGAATTTTTACCTTTTATGTTTTACCTTTATAGGATAATTAATGATTAACATTTTTTAATTTCCACTTTCCAATTTAAAAAATTATAAATGATAGCAAAAATCTTTTCTTTTAAATTATATATGACTTTTAAAAAGCATGTATGCCAATGTCAAATTGTGTCAAATGCCTGATTCTTACTTTTGTCAAGGGATCTCAAGAAGATCCAGGTAGAACTCACTGGAAAGTTAGTGAGCATTCTCCCCCAAAGAATTATATGTTATCTTCCAGTAGGATTGGAAAAACACTAGGGCTGAGTGAGCCATAGATCACCCCAACCAATTAGAGTCACAGTCCAGTAGCTTTCCCAGTTGTTAACTAAAAGGAATTCTCTGGAGGACAGGAGTAAGTCACTCCTTGAGGAGACCTTATTCAAATGAATGAATGGCAAACAAGCAGTGCAAAAGCCTACAAACAGAGTGGCTTATCAAGCTGGGCAAAGGTAATGCCTTCAAGAAAATCAGTAGGCCTAAAGCAAGGAAACTAGAAGTGGGTTCAAGCCACCAGAGGAAGCAGCAGATCCCTGTCAGTTAGGCTATCACAAACAGTACTATATAACCATCATTATAAAAGCTGGGATATTTATAAACAGAAGAGCTAGTACCAGGATTATTTATTTCTTAAGCATGTAGTCAAAAATTCCAGCAAAGACATGTGAAGGAGGGAAATCACCCACAATTTTCACAATTAGATTTTCCTTTGCTACAAATTCACTCCCTCACATTTGATCTTGTTGAAATTTATTGGCTTAAATAAAATTATTTTTGCCTTTGAATTTATACTTACCTATCAGCATATACCGAAATGTTTGTTGATCTCCTTAATTCCCTGCATTCATTAGTATTCTTCCTTTTCTCGTTCTGGGTTATATATAATGACATAGAAAAATCACTCCTGTTCAATCACCAATATTTACACAACTAAAAATACTAATTACAGGTGTCTTTCAAAACAAAGCAACCAAGTGAAGTAATTGGTCTTAAGATATAAATAAGGCAGAAAGGCCACGGCCAGAGAAGAATAAATAGCCCACCAAATTCCCCTGTGCATAGTATGTATATCCCGTTTATTGCATAATAGACTCTCTGTTTCCTCTACTGCCCTTGGTGTTCAAATGAGGTTTCTAAGCAGGAGGAGACTCCGAAACAAGATAATCAGGCCTTAGGTTTAAAGAATAATCTAAATCCTTAGCCCTGTTCTCGCAGATTTTAGCAAGGGACTCGGTAAAAATTACTAACCTTGAAAAGCCTGCCACAGGGGGATGAGTCTAGATTGCTGTATTAAAATAATCTAATCTTCTTTCTCAAAATACCCACATTACTCTATTACAAGGGAAGGAATCTGAGAAAAATGGTACAAGAAAGGGGGAGGAAATTCACATTCAGCTATGTTTATTACACTCTGTTAGTAAAGTGACAATAAGCCCTGATTTGCCTGGGACAGTTCTTTTTTGTGTCTGCTGTCCCAGTGTAATTATGAATAATAATGTCCCCCTTTGATTCTCAAAAGTGTTGTAATTTGGATAATAAATTATATGGTCACCCTGAGTGTTAGGTAGCAAAAACTATGCTCGTGATAGATCTTTAGACTTATAGATAGTATATTCTCCTCTCTACTCCACCCTGCTCTGTTCCTGGAAGGCTGACCTGCATGAACTATATCACTGGTTTCCCTTCTGAGTGAATCTGACCAGTCAGAAGCACTAGTAGAAGTAGAAGGGTGAGTACAAAGTCAAATCAGGGAATTTATTCCCTGGACTTACTCCCCTCTTGGCTGTGGGTTGGCTCCATCCCTCTACCAAAGGCCACATCTCCAGATGGCCCTTTCTTACAAGCACAGCATTTCTTCCCTTGCTCTTTCAGGCCTAGGCATAGTATAGGTTTCCCACTGTTGCTAACCCCAGGGGGATTCTTAATACCTTGTAGGTTTCCTCCAACTTTGCCCATACTTTTATAAAATAGTTTCTACCCTCAAATTCTCGTTTGAGTGTGCCCTGTGTTTCCTGTGAGAAGCTGACTGATAGAATGTTATTTCACTTCATGTACACAGAAACCTATCTATGTAGTAGAAAACATAGGCATTTTACTAGAGTTAAGACTCAGAGAACTTGCTTTATTTTTTCAGCTAATACACACTAAAATGAGATTCACATCTGAGTATTGGTGACTCTGACATCTATATGTTATCCCCCTATATCATGTGAGTCAACTATAGACTCTTCCTATATTAGATAATGAAGGACACAATAAATTCTTTAAAATGCCAATGACATATGAACATGAATTATTCAACACATTTTTTGAGCAAGTGATCACTATGAGTTAAGTAATGTGCTAATTAGGGAAAGAACTCGAAGAGATCAAAACAAAGGCACCTGAAAACATTAAACAAAATCACTTTTAAAATGTGACGATAGAGCAACCAAGGGCATCTTTAGAACGATATGCCTGAAAGAAATAATGCAATTCTACTGTATATATCAATCACATTCTGATGAAATTGAAATCCTAATTGTTAGCTGTGCCTTAACAAAGGAAAACTATCTGCAGTCTTAAAGTAAATTTCCCAATAATACTGTTAGATGACAAGCTGGATAAGAGCAGGACCTATGTCTTCCCATCTGTCACATGGGCTCCCTCCACTGTAGAGATGACCATCTCCTGATGAGTCCCAAAGCGTTAAAAGTTAAAATATATCCATTTATCCAATTTAAATACAACACACTAAGCTTAATTACTTACTTTCTATCACATCTTTCGCCTCTTGTGCCACTGATCAATGACTTGTGGATTTGAGAAATCTACAGAATGGCTTGGACTACAGAGAGAACATGAAATGTAAGAGCAGAAACAGCTATCCAAGACGTTGTGGCAACTGAAAAAAATGAAATCAGCAATTCCCAGGATACATACAAGAGTATGTTAAGTAGCATTGCTGTTGTAATTAGCTGCCAAAGAGCAAGTCCTTGATACATGGCGGTCCCACGCACAACAGAAGGAAATGCTGTCCGGTCCTGCGCCATTCCCATGATCAGTTGCAGATCTTACCTTGTGATCCACAAGATTTTCACTGGCTGATTTTCAGAAGTAGATTGCCAGGCCTTACCTTCTAGTCTGTCTTAGTCTGAAAGCTCTGCTGAAAGTTGTTCAGCATCATAGCAACACGAAAACCACCACTGACAGACAGGTGGTGACTACACATTCAGAGCATTGACCCTGAATGAAACCCGGATCTCCCACATGGACGATGAGAATTCTACCACTGAACTGACAATGCCCCAGTGTTAAATATTCCAAAACCCCAACACCAAACCGCTTGCCACTGAGTTGATTCCGACTCACAGTGACCCAATAGGACACAGTAGGAATGCCCCATAGGGTATCCAAGGAGTGCCTGGTGGATTCGAACTCCTGACTTTTTGGTTAACAGCCATAGCTCTTAACCACTATGCCACCAGGGTTACCATGTTAAATATTAGCGAGGAACAAATGCATTCAATAGGTTGAATTAACCATAGTTATGCAAAGGAATTTACAGCATATAACAAGTCGGTCCCATGATTTCATTAGTGTTAACAAAAAATTTATATTTCTGTATATCAAGTTTCTTAGTAATGAGTTTTACCCACATTGAGACCATCAGATAACTCAGTCTCCTCTGCATTTCCATGATACCCTTTTATACACAGAGTTCTGCCAAAGTAAGCAGACTCCTGTCCAAGATGTAAGAGAAGCAAGTCGTAGTGTACATCTCACAGTCAATACATTTATACAAGGAACCATGTCAGCTTTCAAACAAGGAATCTTTAAATTTCTTGACATAAAACGATTGACTTAAGATTCATTTAACTCACTTACTTGACATCAAATTAACTATGCATACGTTTGTACCATCTAGGGGATTAAAACAACACGGCCCAAAGGTGCTGGTTCTAGAGATGTAGAGAAACTAAATAACATTTGTGTCAAGTCTGATGAAAAGGTTTTTATTTCCAGAAAAAAATAATTTTCAGAATGTGTCAGCAGAGAGGTAGCTGCATCAATAATAATGATACTAGCTAATATTTATCGAACATTTACCACGTACCAGCACTTGACCAGATGATATGCATATATTATCATGTTTCTACTCAAAAATGTCAATAAGATTATTATCTCTATTTCACAAATGAGAAAATGGATGGGAAGCATGGTTAATTAACTTGCCCAAGATCACTTGGCTTCTAAGTGGCAGTGCCAATATTGAAACCCATTTCTCTCTGATTCTCTGTCCACGTACTTTAAGGGGAAGAAGTACCCAGAGACAGAAATTTGACAGAAAGAGGAACCATCTTTCTTTGGTTAAAAAGAAAGGATAAAATGATGTTTCAGTATAAGATTTTTCCCAACCAAATGCCTGCATGTTGACTTTTCACAAGTTAAATATCAAATAAGGGGAAAAAATAATAACACTAGATTTAAACCTAGTCTTACTCAATATTAAATGACTTGATGAAGACAAGTTTGGAATCCTTTTCTCCCCACTTTTGCACTCCTCTTTCTTGGAGTCCTTTCCCTCCTTGTTTTTCTCTTATCTACACAAATAGCTTGCTCTCATCTCCATTAGCTCACTGGGAAGTGCCACATCCTCTGAAATCCAGACCTAGTCTTATGATCTTAACACTCCACCCATTATGCCCACCTCATCATTGCTTACCTGCTTGGTATCCCATGCCCTCAGAACCTAAGCAGTGATGAATCACATACCATGAAATCCACCTAAAGGATTAGTAGGGTGAGGAGTAACCATTACCAGTAACATAGCTTTAAGTCCAAGAGGTTGGCTTTTTTTTTGAGACTGAGAGACCTTTATTCAGCACTTTCCCAACTACATCATTTTGACAGTGATTTATTTTGTCTTAATGAAAAACTTATCTTGCCAAACAGTGCAACACTTTGTTTGATATTTTTTCTTTAAAACAACTTCCTATAGGCAGTAAAATTAGTATGATCTATTTACAATAATGTGTGAGTCTATAAAAGGCAGCATTCTCTGCCACAAATACAATGATGATGTCAATGACAACCGTTCAAATTTTCCATAAAATCAAACTAATGTGAATAAATCTAGATTCAAGTTACATATAGCATCCATGACACAGCATTTTTTAATGTTGCTGTCTTCTCTTCCTTGATTTAACACGATTAACACCAAAGGCAGCTGAAATAATGCCCACTTGTCTCTTTGTCTTTAGCACATTCATGGGGTTAGCCTTCTTTAGTTTTCCCCCTTACTTATCAGAGCAGGCATACAATTCCGATATGCACAATTGCATAAAGAAACTGTAATTTTTTCTGTATGCAGATGACCTTCTATCCATCCAGACCTCTCCAATGACCCTAAAAAATAGCCAGTCACTTTCCAATATTATTTTCCAAAAAGTCATATCTAATTCTAACAAATACACCTTTTGTTTCCTACATTATTTGCATGTAATTTGCTTATGCCTAAACAGACTGATTTTAAAGAGTACAAATCTAATTTAAATTTTCCTCAACTACCACAGTGAAATGATATCGCTGCTTTCTGATTTTTGACAGCAGTACAGAATTTTCATTAGTTGTAAAGAGAAAACATCAAACACTTGAGCAATGGAACATATTCTAAATGCAAACAAGAAGCGGCATGCTTGTAGGTATAAAATATCAGACATATTTGCTAACGTTAAGGTCAAATCTAACAAGGAGCTCAAGAAAAATCCAGTCAAATACTAAAAAAAAATGGCCCTTTTTAATTGGGATGGGAAAGGGTAAAGAGCACATTTTTATTCTAAGAAGCCAGGGATGCCTCTCTTTCTCAAACATATGCATTTAGATAATAACTCTTCTGGCTTTGAGTATTATAAACTCTTAAAAGCAAACAAACATATAGAGGAAACCCATCAAGAGTTATCAGTTGATTAAACTCTTGTGTGAATGACTCTAAAGGAGCATTACCTAAGAGCAGATGTTAAAGGGAAGAGGCAGACATTGCTCCTGAAAGAGAAGCCAGGGCCACTCGTAAGAGAGAAAGGGGAAAAAAAGAGTAGGCTGAAGATCCAGAGGATAAAGCTCCCCGATTTCCATTTCTGCGAGAGCCAGCCCCAACTACATCCTAACGCAGTTAGATCAAACAACACAGTAAACTTATGTCTCTCAAAACTCACGTTGATTTCCTGCACTCCAAATCAAATCCACACATTTTCGTCAAAAGAAATTTAAACAATAAACATAGCAAATACATCCCATGGAAGATGTTAAATATTACCAAAGGCACAAAGTTAATAGATTTCAAGGAATAGGCAACACTGTTGCCAGAGGACTACATTAAAAAGCATAGGAGACACTGGACGCTGAAGGAAAATAATTTGGAATTTTCTTCTCACCATGATGGAAGTGAATTTTAGAATCTAATTAATGATCAGCTCTAGTTTGTTCAATAAAGTAAAGCCTCTTTAAACACATACAGTCTCTTCTCACAGTTATATAGACACTAACATTTGCTGGGTTGTTATTAAGACAATAATGAAGTTGTGAGCATCTAAGTTCTCTAGTGTTTAGTACCATAAGGCTTGCTTTTTTTTCCCCTTTCATTTCAAGCAACAGACTTATCTTCCAATATGTATACCATCTTAAAACATCTGAAGGGATAAGATTAAGAATTAATAAAATCAGAGTTTGGCCTGAGAGAAAACAATCAAGAAAGTGGAAAGATAGAACGTAATCTTTAGCATCCCAGTATCACAAATCAAAGACCAAATTTCAAAGCCAGGATACCAGTCAAACATCTCTGAGAAATAAGCCCTCCTGTGAGGAAACATACACACACCACCATAGTGATCATAGCTCATGGCAGAGGTGTCTGGCAGGCAGAAATCAGAAATTAACACACCCAGAAATGGCTTCATCTGTAGAATGTTACTTCTGGAAAAGTCAAATCTGTGAGCCATTCACCATCACTCATCCAAACCATCTGTTCAACTCGTTTCCCAGGGATCCCCTTCACATGTCCAATACATCAAACTAAATTGTTCATTGTTCTCTAAACATGTAATAGACATGTTCTTTCAACTCTCTGTGCCTGAAATGCTGTCTTCCACCAATTTTCTACTTCCAAATCCTGCCCAATCCTTAGTTTGCCCCCTCAGAAGCCATCTCTATAAATCTGAATCACATGAGATATAAGCTTTCTAGGGTCACTATGAGTCGGAATTGATGGCAACAGGTTTTTTTTTTCTTTAGTCTGAATTCTTATGGTAGTCATAATTTTCTAACTGGTTGTTTCTAGCTTATATTTCTAGCATTATATATTTCTTATCATCTCTATTAGTCTCTATATTCCTTGGAGGTAAGATTTTTTCATAGTAAACGGCACAGTGTCTTGAAGGTAAATACTTGTTGAATAAATGAATGAATGGCAAGTTAGGATGCTCTGTAAAAGAAGATAGGTCAAGGAGGCAAGAAAAAACAGGTTTTTTTGTTTTCCGTTTCATTTCTTTCTTTCTTTCTTCTTTTTCTTTTCAACAAAAGAGCTTTAAGGATTTGGGGATATGAATGGCAAACCCAGAAATGATCTCCCTGGCAGCTGTAGCATTTTACTGGAAGAATGTAAGCTGTACTGATGCATTTTCTGCTAACCACTATAATACTGCAGTCACCAGAATCCTAAATCACAATGACAAGTAACATAGACTGTTAGATCTTGGGAAACTTTGAGGGTGTAGCCCTAGCCTCTTCTGGAACACTGAGGACAGAGTGCAGTTCACTCAACTGGTCAGTAGTTGAATGAGGGATGGAACCCAGATCTCCTCAACTGAAATCAAAGACTCTTTTTGCTGGAACATGCTGCTCCTGGTAAATTCATCTTCTTTGATGTCAGAAAATACTCAGCATCACATTCTAATGACTTGAACTATTAAAAAATGTTAATAATGTGTGTGTTCTTTTAAACGGTCTATTTTGTGCTACATTTCTGAAGAGGTATATCACTCATCGTTTATAAAATGCTACAATGATTTCTTCTGACTGATGGTCAATACTGCTATTTATTCATGCCTAGAGCTTAGTCAGTGGGTACTCATTTCCATTAAGCACTGGGGGTATGAGATTCTGTTTCAGTTTTGTATCTGTATGTTGATCCCACTTATTTCAAGTGGTGATTTTTTTTTTTCCTGGTGGCATAAGACTAGGAGAGGAAAGCTTTGCCTCTTATTTTTATGACCTTTATATAGACCAGGAAATTCTGGTAAAGTGAAAGTATTATCTTGTAAGCATTCCAGAGACTTTGTTAAACATTAAATACAATAATTTAATCACTGTGTTAGTACTGTGAAGAATTTCCAGTGGAGTCTTCTCCCATCCCAGTTGTATATCAGAATCTTTTAGGATTCTTTTTAAGAACATACATTCCAGGTCCCAATCCAAGACCTATGAAGTCAGAATGCACCTTCTAACCACTACCTTGGCAATGTGATCCCCAGTAGCTTCTGAGGCATAGTTAGGTTTTGTAACCTCTACTCCAGAGGCCCAGCACTACTTTCAGAATTGGAATTCTCTTCCTACCTGTGCATGCTCACTCGAATTCTGCTCCTATCTCACTGGCTACCCTGTGTGGGAGCTCTGCATTCTCACATCCCCACCCAACCTGTCCCAGGGGACTTTTAATGTGCTATATAATGGGGCAGTTCTACTTTGTCATATGATGTCTCTATGAGTCAGAATCAACTTGATGGCACTCAACAAGAACAACAATGTTTGGTTTAGACCTTGGACTCTGATCTATGCCTTGCCAAAGGACCCTGAATAACCACACTCCATCTTCATTGCTTTCAAGGAGGCAGGCTCACCCAAGCATACCGCTGAAAGTGATCAACTGCCTCTACAGCCAGGACTCACCCAGACGGCCCTTCCACTAGCCTGCTCACCCATTACTTTCTGACTCTTTCTTCTCCTGCCTGCCTCCTCTGTCTCTTAATATCTGCCACAGAATTTCCTCCTGGTTTTAGATTTTATCTGTCCTCTCAACTTCCAGATTTCTAGAAAAGAGGCACAGTCTCTACTTGTCTCACTGCAATGAGCAAGGGTACATGTCAGCTGGATTAGCTCCTACAGCCTCCCAGTATTAGAGGAGACTGGGCAAAATGGCTTGTGTGGGCCAAACAGGTCAATGTCTTCAAATCATCTAGCATCTATCTGACACAATAATGATGTCTCCCAGGGAGAACTACTTCCGGGTGGTAACAATCAAAAATTTTTTTGTGTAGTATCATAATCAACATTACATTTTTTTCACACATTTTATATAATGAAGTCAAAATCCTTAGACAAAACTACCAACACTGAAGAGATGTGCCACCTAATGTAATTACCCTCTACATGCACAAATCACTCTCTGAAGTCCTGTGACCTAACTGGTCATGGAGACTCATGGCCTGCTGATACAGCACAGGTCAGGACAGTGGCACTATCCCACCTATTAGGTTTTCCCCACTCTCAGTAGTTTGATTATATTAAAATATATGTCATACTAAATATAAGGTCCTTTTGGTCTCTGGGAAGTTGAAGAAATCCACATTACTGATAAAATGTCAAAAAAAATCAAAATATCTCTTAACTTTTTGAAAAAGGAACATCTAAGTCAATTCTAAGTTGAAATTTGGTATTTCTGCATCATATGTCACCTTGAGCAGAAAATAAGCACTTATTCATGAAAAGTGATGTGATATAGTGGAAAGATCTCAGATCTAGAAGTAAAAGGGCTGGATTATTATTATTATTATAGCTCTGGCACTAAATGACATAGAAAAACCACTTAATTCTCCCATGAATACCTACATATCTAACTATATAATATAAAAGAATTGGGTGGGGCAGCAAAATCTATGACAGGCACTGTACTGAATATTAGTACCAGCTCTACTACTGACCAGCTTTGTAACTTCAAACAACACACTTTACCTCTCTGAACCTCACTTTATCTGTATAATAAGGGGTTGAATTAGATATTACCTAAAGGCTGTCCCAGTTCAAGTATTTGGAAAGTTTCTGATAGCTTCAGATCACGATGATACTTTCCAGCACTAACATTCTGTTAATAGAAATTTCTCTCATGGATTAGGCGAGAGCTGTTTTAGCACTTCTATGCTTATGAAAGATGCTGATAGCAGGTATTTTCTACTGAAGCTACCTCATTAGCAGTGGCAGCTCCAGGTGTTATCAATAACTCTTACAGTGATCCCTTGTATTATGTGAATTCCCTCCTTTGATTATTTCATGATAATTCTACAATTTTCTTCAATCATACTAAGTCTCTTCTAAGTCCCTTGACAAGGTACTTCATTTTTTTAAACATACCTACACCATCTTCCTACTCCCATCAGGAACATACTTTTGTTTTTATATGCTTTCCCATCATCAAACAAGTTTTAAACAAACATCTGTGTATACTACACAGCATTTGCTCTTGAATCCTTTGGGAAATAATCTATAAAACATGAGATTTGTTTTGCTCAGTGCAATCTGAAGTTCTAGATTACATGGTTTTGGAGAACAGATTCCATATCCGTTTAACTTTAGCTGTGTTTGACCTTTCATCTGACCTCATACAGTCCATGTATTTTCCATACTCTATACTTTTCTGCATAAGCTATTCCCTCCATATGAAACAAACTATCCCTTTCATCTTTTCACAGCCCAGTACACCCTTATCATGTTTAATACATCTCTATATCCCCAGTACCTGTCATAGTATCTCATGCATCACATGTGCTCAGTAAATGTTTAAAATGAATTTAACTTCCTTTGTATAGTTATAAAACCTTTTGCCATCAAGTCAATTCCAACTCATTGTAGGATAGAGTAGAACTGTGCTGTAGGTTTCCAAAGCTGTAATCTTTATGGAAGCAGACTGCCACATCTTTCTCCCATGGAGCAGCTAGTGAAGTAAGCAACCAAGCCCTTAACGATTGTGCCACCAGGGCTTCTTGTACAGTCATAAACATAAGCAAACCCACAAATCATACTGAATAAAACGTTTTTAATGCTGGTGATAGCGTCCATACCATGAATGAATACAATCCTATGGCTGAGAAATTATAGATCTGATTATAACTTGAGTGTCCCTTAATTCTCATTTTTCTCTATTCAATTAAACATATTAAAATGTTAGGATAAAATTCTAGCCAATATATGAGATACACAAATAAATAAGATGCTGGTTCTGTGTTCATAAGTATCGCCATTATCCAAGTACTTTGAGAATATGCTTATCTAGTTCATAAAGTTGCAGCTTTTACTAAATTACATTTGAATGTGTTCTTTAAACAAATATTTCTTAAAGTGTTAGAGTCACAGAGATATGGGTGAGCTGAGTAAAGCAAAGATAACAATTCTAGAAAGGTGAACCTAAATGAATGGAGGAGAGGTCTGTGAGGGTCAAACAGATGTAACACTAGGTCTCCAAGTAACTTTGCTGTAGGAGCACTCTAAATGAACAGAATGACAACAACAAAAAGAGGAAACTATTTCTTTGCTCAGAGGAGAGAGGTGAACATTGGAAGCCCGCCACTATAGGTGACTACTGGTAAAATGAGTGGCTCAGGTGCAGACCACAAACCTGGAGGCAGTGATAACAGCCTGGAGTTTCAAATGGCAGAAGCAGCAATCAGTACACAGTGACCCATTCCTCCACAGTAGGCTCTGTGGGACCTGCAGGAGTCTGTGACTTGGCTGAGAGCAGTGAGGTTGAGAGCAATCATAAACGTTGGAGATCCAAGGGAGATCTGTGTCCCTGAATACTAGCAATGCTGCTAATTGGTGCAAGCAGCTTAATGCAGACTGCAATGAGCAACAACCAGAAGAAGTTAGGATGAAGCTGGAGAAAAAAACACACAGGAGATGTAAAAAGACTATATGTGAGAAACTCCCACAGGCTCCTAGAGGTATTCTGGAATTGGGTAGGGTACCTCAGAGAGGCCACCACCCATCTATCTGTTTGTCATACTCTGGCAGCTCGTGTGTTGCTGTGATGCTGGAAGCTATGCTACCGGTATTTCAAATACCAGCAGGATCACCCATGGTGGACAGGTTTCAGCGGAGCCTCCAGACTAAAACAGACTAGGAAGAAAGGCTGGTGATCTACTTCTGAAAATTAGGCAATGAAAACCCTATGGATCACAACAGAACATTGTCTGATTCGCTTACTTTGGACACATCATCAAGAGGGATCAATCGCTAGAGGAGGACATCATGTTTGGTGACGTAGAGGGCCAGGTTGGGAAACGAAGACCCTAGGTGAGATGTATTGGCGCAATATCTTCAACGACAGACTTCAACATGCCGCAAGCAAGAGGATGAGGCAGGACTAGCCAATATTTCATTCTGTTGTATATGAGATGGTTATGAATCTGAGATGACAAAACAGCAGCTATTTACTGCAGAGAGGCAAAAGGGCAAAGTCCAAGGTCCAAGCAGAATATAGGAAAAGGAAGAATTTCTCTACTCAGAGGAGAGATGTGAACTAATACATGGCAATTACACCAAACACCTATTGATGAGATTTACTGACCTTCTGGCTAACTGCCAGCATAACCTTCATCTGTGTCTTCTGAGTCCAACAGATTCGTGTGCTACTGAACAATAGCACAAGCTATCTAAGAAACTTAGGAAAGTATTATTTTAGAGAGCGCTTGAAACAAGGATGAACCTCTTCTTCCTCTTGAACAGATTATCTCAAAAGTTTCCTCCAGCTCCATCACTCTTTAATATTTCATTCTCTCCAATTTCTCTTTTTTTATTAGTACCATATAAGATTGAAATGCTTATATTTTCTTTTTTAAAATTTTTTTATTGTACTTTAGGTGAAGGTTTACAGAACAAATACTTTCTCATTAAACTGTCAATACACATATTGTTTTACGACATTGCTTAATAACCCCACAACATGTCGACGCTCTCCCTTCTCAAACTTGGAGGACCTCTTTTTGGCGAAAAAATACATAGCCAAAGATACACCATTTCAAAAATTTCTACATGTACAATTCAGTGATATCAATTATGTTCTTCCAGTTGTGCTGCTATTCTCACTATCCTTTTCCAAATTATTCCATAACCATTATCTTCAACTCGCTGTCCCCGAGGCTTCCCATCAAACCTTTTGAGTTGTTTTTGTCAATTTGATCTCACATAGATAATTCTTTTTTTTTTTTTTTGTACTTTAGATGAAGGTTTACAGAACAAAATAGTTTCTCGTTGAACAGTTAGTACACATATTGCCCTATGACAATGGTTAACAACCTCAGAACATGTCAACACTGTCCTTACTCAAACTTGGGTTCCATATCGCCTGCCTTCCTGTACCCTCCTGCCTTCTAGTCCTTGTCCCTGGACTGCTGTGCCTCATTAGTCCCATTTTGTTTTATGGGGCTGACCAATCCCCAGCTGAACGGTGAACTTTGGGAATAACTTCACTACTGAGCTAAAAGGGTGTCTGGGGGCCATACTCTCAGGGTTTCTCCAGTCTCTGTCAGGCCAGTAAATCTGGTCTTTTTTTGTGTTAGAATTTTGTTCTACATCCTTCTCCAGCTCTGTCCAGAACCCTCTGTTGTGGTCCTGGTCAGAGCAGTCAGTGGTGTAGCCGGGCACCATCTAGCTGTACTGGACTCAGTCTGGTGGAGGCCGTGGTAGCTGTGGTCTATTAGTCCTTTGGACTAAACTTTTCCTTGTATCCTCTTGTCTTCATTCTCCCTTGCTCCCGAAGGGGTGAGACTAGTGGAGTATCTTAGATGGCCGCTCACAGGCTTTTAAGACCCCAGACACTAATCACCAAGGAAGAATGTAGAGCATTGTCTTTATAAACTGTGTCATGCCAGTTGAACTAGATGTTCCCTGAGACCATGGTCCCCACAACCCTCTACCCAGCAATTCAGTCCCTCAGGGAGTCTGGATGCGTCTATGGAGCTTCCATGACCTTGCCTTGGACAGGTTGTAATGGCTTCCTCAGTATTGTGTACTGTCTTACCCTTAACCAAAGTTACCACTTATCTATTGTCTATTTAGTATTTGCCCCCCACCCCTCCCATCCCTCGTAACCAACGAAGATTGCTTCTTTTTGTGTGTAAACTTTTTCATGAGTTTTTACAATAGAGATCTCATACAATATTTGTCCTTTTGTGATTGACTGATTTCACTCAGCATAATGTCCTCCAGTTTCATCCATGTTATGAGATGCTTAACAGATTCATCATTGTTCTTTATTGTTGCATAATACTCCATTGTGCATGTACCATAGTTTGTTTATCCATTCATCTGTTGATGGGCATCTAGGTTGTTTACATCTTTTTGCTATTGTGAACAGTGCTGCGATGAATATGGGTGTGCACATATCTATTCATGTGATGGCTTTTATTCCTCTAGGATATACTACTAGGAGTGGGATTTCTGGATCACATGGTATTTCTACTTCTAGCTTTCTCAGGAAGTGCCATATCATTTTCCAAAATGGTGGTATCATTATGCATTCCCACCAGCAGTGCATAAGAGTTCTGATCTCCCCGCAGCCTCTCCAATATTTGTTATTTCCAGTGTTTTTGATTCGTGCCAGTAATGCCAGGGTGAGATGGTATCTCATTATGGTTTTAATTTGCATTTCTCTAATGACTAGTGATAGTGAGCATTTCCTCATGTGTCTGTTGGCCACTTGAATGTCTACTTTGGTGAAGTATCACTTCATTTCCTTAGCCCATTTTTTAATTGGATTATTTGTCTTTTTGTTGTAGAGGTTTTTGGATTTTCTTGTAGATTATAGAGATTAGACCTTTGTGTGACTTGTAACATCCAAAAATTTTTTCCCAGTCTGTAGGTTTTTTTTTACTCTTTTGGTGAAGTCTTTTGAAGAGCATAAATGTTTGATTTTTAGAAGATCCCAGTTATCTAGCTTATCTTCTGGAGAGTGTGTGTTGTTGGTAATGGTTTGTATCCTGTTAATGCCATGCATTAGGGCCT
>NW_004444092.1:923377-930987 GCF_000243295.1 Trichechus manatus latirostris
TCATAATACTCTGTTATGATCCTTTTTATTTCAGTTGGGTCTGTTGTAATGTCCCCCATTTCATTTCTTATTTGGGTTATTTGCATCCTTTCCTGTTTCTCTTTTGTCAGTCTGGCCACTGGTTTGTCGGTTTTGTTGATCCTTTCAAAGAACCAATTTTTGGTTTTGTTGATTCTTTCTATTGTTTTTCTATTCTCTATCTCATTTGTTTCTGCTCTGATATTTATTATTTCCTTCCTTCTGGTAGCTGTGGGCTTCTTTTGCTGTTCTGTTTCTATTTGTTCAAGTCGTGTAGTTAACGTTTTGATTTTGTCCATTTCTTCTTTTTTGATATGTGCATCTATTGCTATAAATTGTTCTCTGAGGACTGCCTTTGCTGTGTCCCAAAGGTTTTTGTATGATGTGTTTTCATGCTTATTTGATTGGAGGAATTTTTTGATTCCTTCTCTGATTGCTTCTATTACCCACTGGTTTGTAAACAGGGTGTTATTCAGTTTACATGTAATTGATTTTTTTTCCTTGCTCTTTCTGTTGTTAATTTCTACCTTGATGGCACTGTGGTCAGAGATACTTTGTATTATCTCATCATTTTGGATTTCATTGAGGATTGCTCTGTGGCCTAAGACGTGGTGTATTCTGGAGAACGTTCCATGTGCATTGGAAAAGAATATGTACTTTGCAGCTGTAGGGTGGAGTGTTCTATATATGTCTATGAGGTCAAGTTGGCTGATTGTGCCCTTTGATCTTCTGTATCTTTGTTGAGTTCCTTTTTAGATGTTCTATCCTTTACTGAGAGTGGTGTGTTGAAATCTCCTACTATTATTGTGGAACTGTCAGTTTCTCTTTTCATTGCTGTTAGAGTATGTTTTATGTATTTAGGAGAACTATCATTGGTTGTGTAGATGTTTATTATGCTTATGACTTCATGAGGGATCATCCCCTTAATCATTATATAGTTTCCTTCTTGGCCTTTTATGGTGCATTTTGTTTTAAAGTCTAATTTATCTGAGACTAGTATCACCACTCCTGCTCTTTTTTGGTAGTTTTTTGCTTTATATATTTTTTTCAATCTTTGATTTTTAACAAATTTACATCTTTGTTTCTAAGGTGTGTCTCTTGTAGACAGCATATTGATGGATACTGTTTTTTTTTTTTTTTTTATCCACTCTGTCACTCTCCGTCTCTTTATGGGCTCATTTAGGCCATTTACATTCAGTGTAATTATTGGTAGGTGTGAGTTTATTGCTGTCATTTTGTGGTGCTTTTTTTGTGGTGTCGAAGTTTTCTTTGTTCTTCTTACTCTCCTGTGCTGAATACCTTTTGTTTGTGGACATTTTTTCATTTCTTTTGTTTTTGTAGGTTTTGTTTTTACTGAGACTTTATGGTTTTCCTCTTTATTTTGATGAGTAGGTTTGTTAACTTTCTTTATGGTTACTGTAAAATTTACCCTTATATTTCTAAGTTTGAAGCAATCTATTATTACTTGGTATCACCTTGCCTTCCTCTCCATTAGAAGGTTCTATACCTACACCGTTTATTCCCTCTTTTATTGTTCTGATGTTGTTGTCATTTACAGATTGACTGCTCTGATTCTCTGTTGTATTTCTTTTGGTTTTCGATAGTTCTTGAGAGTTCATTCCCTAGGTTGGTATCTGGCTAGCACAATCCTGTGTCCTAGAGTCAACCTGTGGACTGATGTTGTTTGTTCTCAGATTGAATGACTCCGTTTAATAATCTTGCAAGTTTGGTTTGGTTTTTACATATTCCCTTAATTTCTGTTTATCTGGAAATTTCCTAATTTCACCATCATATTTGAACGAGAGTTTTGCAGGATATATTATTCTTGGCTGGCAATTTTTTTCTTTCAAGGTTTTATATATGTTATCCTATTGCCTTCTTGCCTGCATGGTTTCTGCAGAATAAACTGAGCTTAACCTTATTGTTTCTCCTTTGTATGTGACTTTATGTTTTTCTCAAGCTGCTCTCAGGATTCTTTGTTTGTCTTTGGTTTTGGTGAGTGTGATTATGATATGCGTTGGTGATTTTCTTTTGGGGTCTATCCTGTATGGGGTTCGTTGTGTTTCTTGGATGGCCAGCTTTTCATCTTATATTGGGGAAGTTTTCTGTTAGAAGTTCTTCAATGATCCTTTCTGTGTTTTCTGTTTTCTCCCCCGATCTGGAATTCCGATCACTGGCAATTTTTGCTTTTGATTGTGTCCCACACAATTCTCAGTGTCTCTTAATTTTTCTTCTTTCTTTTTTCTTATTTTTTCTCAGACAGAGTTGTATCCAAGTGTTTGTCTTCAATTTCACTGATCCTGTCTTTAACCGTTTCAAACCTGTTCCTGAGCCCTTCTGTGACACTGTCCATTTCTGAAATCTTGTTGTCTATCTTTTGGATTTCTAATTGTTGTTTTTGCATGATTTCTAGTTGTGAATTTATTTTGGCATTTTGTTCCTGCATTATTTTCCTGAATTCTTCCATTTTTTTGTCTGTATTTTCCATGAATTTGTCTGCCTTTTCCATGAATTTGTCTATTTTTTCTTCATTTTTGTCTGCTTTTTGCTTCATCTCTTGGATAGCTCTGAATATTAGAGATTTGAATTCCCTATCAGGTAGTTCTAGTGCCTTTTCTTCTACTGGAAAGTCACCTGGTATTCTATTTTGGATGCCTACTGGAACCATCCTGTCTTGTTTTTGTAAATGTTTTGATATTGTTTCCTGTCTTTGGAGCATTTGGTAGTTATTTTTCTCATTTATTAATTATAGATTTGTTGTTTCTTCCTGCTTTTTTGTTTTGTTTGGCTATGTCTAAGCAGGCGGCTCTGTGTTCTTTGTTGTTTGCTCATCTGTAGGCACAATTCTTTTCATTTTCTTCTCCAATTGGCAGTGTCAGTCGCTCAGATATGGTACAGCAGGGAAGGTCTAGCTGAAGAGGAGCTGCTGAGATAGGTTGTTTTCTGCACTTACTACAGCCACCAGGGTGGGCCGGTAATCGGTGCAGGACAGATTCTGGTAGGCCGTGCCTAGGCTGCTTGGTGGTATGATGCTCAGTGCACAGTGCAGGTAGGCAGGATGGAGGGGGTAGATTGTGATGTGTGGAGCTAAGATGGGTATGGGAGAGAGGAGAGAGGAACAGCAGCCAAAAACATACAAACAAAAAAGAGTGCTAGAGGAGCTTGCCATAGGAGTGGAGAGATAAGAGACTATGAAATGGAGAAAAACTTAAAGGTGAAGAAGAAAATAAAGAAAAGAAAAGAAATGAATAAATAAAAATTAGGACGAAAAAAGTAAAGCAAAGCTCCCAGGGATCCCACAAGTGCAGCTGTGAGGGCTGGGGAAGTTGCTCCCAGGCTGTGAAGTACAGCCTGCCTAGAAGGGGTAATGGTGTCACTCAGTGCCAGGTATTTATGGTACAGGAAGAGAAGAAAAGTATAGACAGGCAAGAAACTGAGTAATGAAGAAAGACAAAAAAAGGAAAAGAGGGAAAAGAAAAAACAAACACTTAAAAAAAAAGAAAAACCACTGAAAAACAAGAAAAAAGAAATGCCCTCAGGGATCTCTCTGCACTTCTGTGCAAACTTAGGTGGTAGGTTCGAAGCTGCACAGTTACTGTTTGGCTAGATTGGGTTCCCAATTCCAGAAAAGAAAAAGAAAACAAACAATCAGTTCAAAACAAGCAAAAAAAGCCCTGGGATCCCACCAGCGTGTCCAGGAAGCAGTATCTCATTCAAGTGGCATTTCACAGCCTTTCAGGAAGAAGCAAAGATGGTGCAAGGAGCCAAATATTTGAGAGAAAGGAGGGGGAGGTGGTGAGAGGTAAGGAAGAAATCTAAACAAGCAGATAAAAGCAACACCTGCAGCCAACAAATGGCACTTAGGGAGCCAGCCAGTGCGGGCAGGTGGAATCCAAGCAACACCAGGGTGAAGCTGGTGCTTCCCGGGCAAAAGACTGCAGCTGCAGGAAGCAGAAGAGGCTGAGTGGGGGTGAAGAAGAGTAGGGGCTGGGAAAGTGTATATCACTGGTTACCGATTGTTATGTCTCCCGCTGGAAGTTCCATGAAGCTGCTTTCTTGTACCCCCTGTTTGCTGGTCTCTGATAGGAGTCCAAGATGGCAGGTCCGTGCTGTGTTAGCTGATAGGGGACTTCTGTATGTATCTCTCCTCACTCTCTGTTCTGTCAGTTTCTTATTCCATTCGGTGCTTGGCTGAGTTCTTTATCTCTTCATTTGATGCTTAGGGTTTCAGGATTACCATTTTCTCTGTTTGGAGTAGTTTTTCGGATGTTTCCTGTGGAGGGACGGCATGTTGCTTCTGCCTATAGTGCCATGTTGCCTGGAGGAAAATGCTTATATTTTCTGATGCTAAGAATTATTTTTTATAACCTAATATAATCCATGTCTATTATGCATTAATTCTTTGGGCAAATATTTAGTAGTATAATCTAATCACTTTGAATTAAGTTGAATGCTTAATATGTTTAATACACTGAATTAAGTGCAGATTTAAAAAATTCATTTGACAGATTTAAAATAAATATTTATTAATTTATAGCCTGGAAAATGTATGCTTTTATTATCAGTACATTATCTTGTTCCTAGCTAATTTATTTTTAGTTTTCTTACTCTATGTTAAATATATTAGAGTATCTTTTCAATACAGGATCCTGTTTGTTGGAAATCCAGGATAGGGAGACAAGTTTGTCTCCTCCTTTTCCATTTCATAATTATGGGATGGACTCCATGTGGCCTGGAGATTTTGTCAGACTTCACATTCTAATACCTTGATCATCTGCTTTTGTGCTATCATAGTTCTTCTTTTTCTCTCTGGGGAAATTCGTGTCTGTTGCTGCCATCTGCCCCCCATTTTTCCCTGTAAATGTTTTAGCAAATAATTCATTTACTGTCTACTCTTCCTATTAACAAACTAGCACTTTCTCTTTGGTCTGTCATATCTTAAATGTACTTCTAAATATCTTCCCATTAAAAATCTATAAAGTTTCTGTATTCACACTCGGATAACTTTCTACTTAAATGGAAGCCAACCAACACATTTGCTGTCTAAAGAGTCAAGGAGCCTAGTATAAATGTACTTCAGGAAATTTTTTTTTTAATTTTTTTTTTCTCCGAATTCTGGCCATTATCAAACTGGCTTAAATACAGCATGGGGAATTTCTATAAAAATTGTCCTTCACAATTGTTCTCCTAGTTTCCTTAGGTCTCAACACCACATTAGGAAGAAATAAAGTACATCCATAAACTAACTTCCCTCTCTGTTGGCAAGACAACTCTGATACATCTGACAAGACATACAGATGGCTACACTCTGCCTTTACCACTCTTTCAGTGACTACAAGTTAAATGAGGCTCTTGAAATAAACAAAATATATAGACCAAATATTTGTTAAATAACATAAGTTCACGCCAGAGTTAGCTTTTCTGCATTGACCTATCTACTTTTGAGTGATAAGCAAACTTTTATTGGTTTAGAAATCTTTGTTCCCCCTTAGTCACTTTTGTTGTCTTTTTCCAGTTCTTGATAAATCATGAGATTTGAAACAAACAGAGTTTAAAAGTCCAGTTCTTAATTAATATATTTTCTTTCTGGCCTTCAAGTCCCACATCATGAAGAGTCACTTCTTTTCTTTTCTAGAAATATAAATCTGTACTCTGAATTTTCTCTAAGTATCTATGAATTTCCTTGTACTTAAACTTTGCTAAGCAAAGAGACATTTTAAGGAAATATATTCCAGTAATATACAAACAAAAAGGTCTTCTTATCCAAAAGGTCCTTTCTAACTTTTTTTCCCTGAGCTAAAATAAAAACCACAAATGTATAGGTAAAGAATGATTTGCGGCTCTGAGGTGAATCATTATGCAAATGACTTTTAGCCTATTGCTACCTGCCTCAGTTCACACAACCCAAGCAAGGTACAGAGCCCAGGATTGTATCCTTTGCTTTAACAGACTATTTTACACAAAACAGAAAGAATGCTCTTAAGACAGCTCCATTATTGCACACAATGAACACTTAGGATAACAAGTGTTTTGAGAATACGCCTTGCGGTAGAGTCGATTCCAACTCATAGTGACCCTACGGGACTGAGTAGAACCGCCCTATAGGGTTTCCAAGGTGTAGCTGGTGGATTGGAACTGCTGACCTTTTGGTTACAAGCCGAACACTTAACCACTGGTGCCACCAGGGCTCTGTTTTGAGAATAGGGAATCTTAATCTTTTTGGGGTATTTAATTCATAATACTCCTTGTCAAGGTATGTATGTAAAATATAAAAGCAACTGCTTTGAAATGTTAATACCCAATAAAACTTTGCACATTTTTAAACTAACCCATCTGTGGTACTGACCATAGTTAAATTGTTTAGAAAAACACCTAAGACTGTGCCTGCAATTCCAGAGCCCAGCACTACAGCTTCATGAGTGTACATAGCCAAGCATCATAAACATTTTAGATTATTAGGATAATTAACTGGAGTCAAGGATGGGAAGCAATGAGTGGAGAGAGAGAGAAGACTAGAGGGAAATATGTATCCTTTACTAGAGTTGAATTTATTCATTTATCAGAAGCCATTTAATTGTTTTAAATAGGCTTTTAATACTTGAAAGCGACCATGCTTATATTTCTGTATACATTACCCTTTTGGAAGAATATGCCATTACCCTCACCATAAACCAAAAACCAAACCAGTTGTCATCAAGTCAATTCCAACTCAAGTGTCAGGGTAGAATTGTGCTTCATAGAGTTTTCAATGGCTGTGATCTTTTAGAAGAGATCACTGGGACTTTCTTCAGAGGCACCTCTGGGTAGATTTGAACAACCAACCTTTCAATTAGTAGCCCAATGCCTAACCATTTGTGCCATCCAGGGACTTCTGGATAATCCATTCTCATTCTTTAAAATGCACCACAGATGTTACATCACCCCACCTGTCCTAGATGTTCCCCTAGCATCTTGTACTCATCATATTGTACTGAAGTTGCCATTAACTCTGCAGTGGTCAGTGAGCAACTTGGAAGCTGAGGCCGTGTCCTCTATTTCTATAAAACAGTGCTTGACACAGTTCCTGGCACACTGTAGATGCTCAATAACTGATTATTGAATGAGTAAATGATTCATACACTTCAGAAAAGGAGCAAGAATGCAAAATTATAATCAGAAAAAGATACGCAGTGCACTGTATATCAATTCTTTTCTCTAAATAAGGGAGTTAATAGAATCAATATTTACTAAATACATGTTGTGTGCCCAAAATTCGCATATGTTATTTTAGGCATTTTGAAGTAGGCATTCTTAGTCCCAAGGAGCCCTGGTGGCACAATGGTTAAGCGCTCAGCAGCTAACCGAAAGGCCACAGTTCGAACCCACCATCCACTCTGAGGGAGAAAGACATGGTGATCTGCTCCCTTAAAGACTATAGCCACTGGTGATGGGTAAGACAGTACACAATACTGGGGAAGCCAGCACAACTTGTACAAAGAGAGGTCATGGAAGCTCCATAGATGCATCCAAACTCCCTGAGGGACTGAATTGCTGGGCGGAGGGCTGTGGGGACCATGGTCTCGGGGAACATCTAGCTCAATTGGCATAACACA
>NW_004444092.1:931087-932143 GCF_000243295.1 Trichechus manatus latirostris
TGTGGGGACCATGGTCTCGGGGAACATCTAGCTCAATTGGCATAACAACAGTTTATAAGACAATGTTCTACATTCTACCTTGGTGAGTAGCATCTGGGGTCTTAAAAGCTTGTGAACAGCCATCTAAGATACTCCACTGGTCTCACCCCTTCGGGAGCAACAGAGAATGAGGAGAACAGGATACAGAAAAGATGAGTCCAAAAGACTAATGGACCACAGCTACCAAGGCCTCCACCAGACTGAGTCCCGTACAGCTAGATGGTGCCCAGCTACACCACTGACTGCTCTGACCGGCATCACAACAGAGGGTCCTGGACAGAGCTGGAGAAGGATGTAGAACAAAATCCTAACACAAAAAAAGAGACCAGATTTACTGGCCTGACAGAGACTGGAGAAACCCCTGGAGTATGGCCCCCGGGCACCCTTTGAGCCCAGTGGTGAAGTCACCCCTGAGGTTCACTATTCAGCCGGGAATTGGACAGCCCCATAAAACAAAACGGGATTAATGAGGCACGGCAGTCCAGGGACAAGGACTAGAAGGCAGGAGGGGATGGAAAAGCTGGTGATAGGGAACCCAAGGTTGAGAAAGCACAGTGTTGACATGTCATGGGGTTGTTAATCATTGTCACAAGGCAATAAGTGTACTAACTGTTCAATGAGAAACTATTTTGTTCTGTAAACCTTCATCTAAAGTGCAAAAAAAAAAAAGAATTTTCTATGTGAGATCAAATTGACAACAGCAACTCAAAAAGTTTGATGTGAAGCCTAGGGGACAGTGAGTTGGAGATAATGGTGATGGAATAATTTAGAAAAGGATAGTGAGAACAGCAGCACAACTAGAAGAATGTAATCAATGTCACTGAATTATACATGTGGAAATTTTTGAAATGGTGAATCTTTAGCTATGTATATTTCCACCAAAAAAAAAAAAAAAGGGTCTTCCAAGGTTGAGAAGGGAGAATGTTGACATGTCATGGGGTTGTTAACTAATGTCATAGAACAATATGTGTACTGACTGTTTAATGAGAAACTATTTGTTCTGTAAACCTTCATCCA
>NW_004444092.1:932243-957508 GCF_000243295.1 Trichechus manatus latirostris
TGTTGACATGTCATGGGGTTGTTAACTAATGTCATAGAACAATATGTGTACTGACTGTTTAATGAGAAACTATTTGTTCTGTAAACCTTCATCCAAAGTACAATTAAAAAAAACAAAACAAAACCCGTTGCCAAAAATAAAAAAAAGAGTATAACCTAGGTAACCCTACAGTGCAATTCTGCTCTGTCTTATAGGGTCACTATGAGTTGGAATTGACAACACACACCACCATTCTTAGTCGCATTTTAAAGACAAAGCAACTAAGGCACAAAAAGCTGATTAACTTACCCAGTTTTACAGGAAATAAGTGGAAGAGCTGGAATTTGAATCTAGGTTTCTCTGACTCCAGAGTTCCTATTCTCTCTCCAATACACACAAGATCAGGAAGATTTAGCCTACTCTAGCTTTGTTCTATTTTGGAACTTACCCATGCATACCCAGTCCAAAAAATCTTGTGAGCCCTGGTAGGAAAAAGTTACAGCGGCTCTGTCACTAATTTGGCTTAGAAAAGTTCCACAGATAATATTTCATCCTGAGCTGCCTACACTGGTAGGGACTGGGTTATAAGATACCCCTTGAAATACTGGCCTCGGTTTCTAGGTCAGCTGTTCCTGAATGAGCATCCATACCTCATGTGAGTGAGGCATGAAGTCTCATTAGTTGCATCCCTTCTGTGATAGGCCTCCAGAGAGTATGATTTACTCTTTGGTGCATGCTGTTCGCTGTCAGCACAGTTCACCCAAAACTGACAAGAACCTGCTTCATTAAGGTAGCTACAATCCCACCCCTCTGTCGCCATCGTCACATTTTTACAGTTTAGTTACTGATCAGCTCCTCCTGTTCTCATCTCTGGCCTTGCGCTCTTGGGAATGGCCAGACCCTTGGATTCCTTTAGCACTCTAAGTTTACTTCCTTGTCTGCCCCAAGACGTATTTGTTTGCCAAGCCTCAGACCTTCAGCGGCTCTCTATCTGAAAGTACCCTTGTTTCTCAATAGAGACTATTTAAAAGAATGAACTTTCTTTTTAAGTATGATACATTTTCTGAACCTAACAAAATGTAACAAAAGAGTACAGAGTGGCATAGTAGTCATGCTCGCGAGAAATGAATACGCTTTGATAGAGACAAAGTGACACAATAAAGAGCCAAGAAGTCGTCCACCTACTCAGTGTGTGACCTAAGCAAGCCAGAGAATCTTTCTGATCTCCAGTTTCCCATATATATAATATCTGCCTTGCAGAACTGTGGCAAAAATATATTGAATTGTGTGTACGTGTGTGTGTGTGGTTTAAGTATCAGGGATATAGATGACAGTTGTATCTTAAAATAAATGGGTGATTCATTTTTTCACAATGGATTTATGTCTCTTTGAAAAAAATCAATTTTTTTAATTAGGCACAATCCAAATACTGTATCATCTTTGCAAATGCAAACATATGACATAGTCTTACTCTGTTATAAGGAACAGCTTTCAGAACAGTAGCTCTCTTTAACTTCTTTATCAATGAATAAATAAAATACTGATGATACTCACCTTATTTTAGGTTGAAAGAGTGGTCCCTTTTCTAGACTTTAAAGATATTCAATGTTTAATCAATGTTGACTATTAAATCATTCTGAGAAGATAACCAAATGTAATTGCTTCCAAGTAGCACCATTTTCTTGTATCAATTATTACTAATGACAATAATAATACAACCAAAAAAAAAAAAAACTATTGCCATCAAGTCAATTCCGACTCATAGGGACCCCATAGGACAGAGTAGAACTGCCCCATAGGCTTTCCAAGGCTGTAATCTTTATGGAAGCAGACTACCACAGCGTTCTCCTTTGCAGCGGCTGATGGGTTCGAACCATTGACCTTTTGGTTAGCAACCGAGCACTTTACCACTGTGCCAACCAAGTCTCCTTAATAATAATAATAAACCAAAACTTGTTGCCTTCAAGTCAATTCTGACTCATACGGACCCTATATGACAGAGTAGAACTGCCCCTTATGGTTTCCAAGGAGCCACTGGTGGATTCAAACTGCCGACTTTTGGTTAGCCGATGAGCTCTTAACAAATATGTCACCAGGGCTTCAATAATAATAATAAATAAATAATATTAATAAATATTGAATGCTTAATACTTTCCAAGCACTGTTGTAACCCCTTTATGTGTATTAACTCAGTTAACTATCACACATCTGCACACATACGCATACACGTATGAACTATACTGTATAAACTCATTATTATCCTAAATTTGTACATGAAAGCATGAAGCACAAAGAAGTCAAGTAGCTTGCTTAAGGTAACACAGCTACTCTAACTGGTACACCTGAAATACAAACCTGAGCAGTTAGGCTCCAGAACTCATGCTCTTAACCTTCATGTTATCTATACAACCTCTTCCACTAGAAAAACATTACATGCAAAACTGTGTCTGAGACCGGGCTCTCACAAACAAATATACAGCCTTGATCTACAATTGCATTTTTAAGAACCTGTCCAAAATATTATTTCTCCATTAAGGAAGATTACCAGAGGTATCCAGCTCCAAACTGTATTTGTAAACTTAATGCTACCCTTGGTATTTATTTGGCTTAAAAGCATATATCTCAATTGAAACTTTTTATGCTAATTTTTTTTTACTTTTAAATATCTTTTGATTTTCTTTATTATTATGTATTTCTTTTTCTATCCCTTTTGCCAGGCTTAAAAAACTCAAATTAGGCAGTGGTATGTTGACACAACATACAAATATAGAACAATTATGCCTAATATTTATTGAGAATTCATTATGCATCAGCTATTGTGCTAAGGTGTTTTCCATATATCATTTCAATTTATAGCAACTTTGTTGTTGCTGTTGGGTGCCGCCAAGTCGATTTTGACTCATAGCGACCCCATGTGACAGAGCAGAACTGCCCGTAGAGTTTTCTAGGCTATAATCTTTACGGGAGCAGATTGCCAGGTGAGCCACTGGGTGGGTTCAAATTGCAAACCTTTCAGTTAGCAGCCAAGTGCTTAACCATTGTGCCACTAGGCCCCCTTTAACAAGTTTGTGAGGTAGGAAGTATTTCAATGTTTGCAGATGATAAAGTATGTTACTTGACAAAGGCAACCTCAATGCTGAGGGATAAAGCAAGATTCAAACTCAGGTCTGTGTAACACAAAACCCACGCACATTTCACTCTACCACCCTACATAATGACATGCAGGGGGAGAAACAGACCCTACATCTGGGGAAAGTTATATAGAAAGAGATGGTAATAGAGTCCCTGGGACAAGAAGGACTGTTTGAAAGGAGAAAAATCTTCACAGCTGGAAAGGGACAAAAAAACTCCTCTTGTAACCGACAGCAGTTAGCACGTTAGCAGGTAACATAGATAAGAATTAAACCACTGAGGTCACCTCTACAAAACAATGCATCTTCCCTGACTTTGGCCCTCACTTTTTATGTCTTCAAAATACAGAAATCTTTCATTAATTGACTCAACCATCACAGGTATTCAGCAGTATAGAGATTAGAAAGCCACAGAAGAAGATGATTTTGAATTTCCCTTCCAAGCTTTTTTCTAAAGAGGCATCAGAATGTTTACATTTATTATTTCATCTATCCTTAAACACCCTCTTCAGAAACGTTGAAAGAATGAACAAGATTCATGCAATCACTTTATGATACAGCCAGAACCTGAATCCAATTTTTTCTGAACAGGGATGTTTTTCTGAACCAAACTTTATCTAAGACATTAAAACTATTCAAAATGAGACCTCGAATGGCCTCAGAAACCATCACAGAATCACTCCTTCTCTGCAGAAAGAACTTCATTAAGACGGCTCCAGGAATATAAATAGCCATTCTGTTTTTAAAGACCTTAATGGGGAGTAATTATACGACCTTCCACAGTACCTCATTCCAGTGCTCTGAAATGTTTCTTTGCTGAAACTGAGTGAAAGCATGGGTATTTTCAGTCTTTCTGGCAAATATATGAGAGAGAGTCCCTGAAGCCAAACTTTATATTGGCAATCAAAAAAGTGCTTTCAGAATGCTCAGGCACATATCTGTCCAAGAAAGCTTCAATGGACTAAAATAGCTGGGTGCTTAATATGATAAAATCCTTAATCAAACATATGGTCTTCTCCACATGATAGTACTTTCCTATAACCTTCCCTATGTTTTCCTTCTCACACAGAAATCAGACTGTTTTAATTACCACCAATCCACATAAATCGCATACGTAATTTATTTAATATATTTGTACAGAAACATTCTTGCCATAGTTAAGGGACCTGCAAAAGTACATCCTTTATTTGAGATAGATGACAGATATCTGTGGAATGTGTGGCTTAACTTTGTATGCACATCATGATAGGGCAATTTTTACGGGATTACTGGTTAAAGAGCATGATTCAGAATGATGAGCATATCCCAAGTAAATCAGACCATGACAGAGGATGACAGAGGGCTGTCATCTTGGGCACCACCTAACACACTGTATATTGATCTCAAGGATCAGAAACAGCATCTCAGAGAGGTGCACATAGTGAAATACCTTCTAGGCCAGAAAGCCTTTAAGAAGCAGGCCACAAAGATACCCTTCTCCCTGTTGCCAGATTGCTTTTGAACTGTGATATGTTATGTATCAGATCCTGTTTGCCACTAAGTTCATTTTAAAGAGTAGCTTTTTTTTTCTTTCTTTTTAATGGGGACATTGGGCAGCCTAAAACTGAAGCTAATAAAAGTTACCAGGTCTAGGGAGTTCCCATGTGGTGCACAAAGTTAACTCACTTGGCTGTTAACTGAAAGATGGAGGTTCAAGTCCACCCAGAGGTGTCTTGGAAGAAAGATCTGGTGATCTACTCCCAAAAATCAGCTGCTGAAAGCTGTGTATTGAAGAGTACAGTTCTACTCTAACATTCTTAGGGTCACTATGAGTAGGAATTGACTCAACAGCAACTTTGCTTGTTTGTTAGTTGTTTTGTTTTTTGTTTTTTTTTTTTTTTTACCAGTGGAAGATGAATTTCAGTAAGACAAAATGGAAAGAAAAGGTGAAAACAAAAGAAAAAACTGGGTATGTTGGGGAAAAAGCTGAAAGGGATAGAGTTTACATGAGAAGCTTTGCATCTGGTTGATTTGGACAATGCTTGGATTAAAAGAAATCTGAAGGTTAAAAAAAATCATGATTTTGTATTAGTTAAGTTAAATTCAGTTTGGTTTTAAACATTGGTTTTAGGTAGAAATGTTTAGTAAGAAAGAGGGGCTAGAACTTGTGAGAAATTTCAAAACTGAAAATGTATATTTGGGAGAAGTGAATTTTCCAGAGGAGAGTCTACTGAGATAAGAAAGCCAAGGAAATGGCCTGGAGGAACACCCATATTTAGGGAGAGGGAGAAAAATGAAGAATAAGTGAAAAAAGAAAAAAGATCAAAGGCAGAAGGACATTCATCTCGGAAGATGCAGCCGCTACTCCAATGGCAAAAGGCTTGGAAGATGTCACTGAGTTGGATCACTAACAATTAGATCATTAAGCTGACCCTCGAGAGAACAATTCTAGTATTTGCTTATAAAGAAAAACAATAAGAAATCTCCTAAATGCCTAATAACTGAAGATCTGTTAAATTATTTTATATGACATAACACTAAAAAATCATTTAAAATCATGTTGTCAAACCATAAATCAGTCGAGAAAGTTTCTGTCTACAAAGATATGCAAAAAGATCATAATATCTATTTATATTAAAAGTCAATTTCACACCAAAATATTGCACACGTACACAGACACTTGCACTCATACCTCTCAATAAACATTCTTTAGCATTTATTATGTTATAGGTGCTGAGCTTCTTGATAGAGATAAAAACATGGGATTGTTTTACCAATAAATGCCTTCACTTAACCTTTTTTATTGTATCTTCAAAGCAGTTAATAATTACATTTAGGTAACAGCTCTGGCACAGTACAAACTTCACAAATTATGGCTTATAGACAGCACTGCAATATTAAACAGATTTAAAACATTAGCTGTGGTTTAGTGGGAAAAAAACAAAACAAAAAAAACTCATTGCCGTCAAGTGGATTCCCACTCATACCGACCCTATAGGACAGAGTAGAAATGTCCCATAGGGTTTCCAAGAAGCAGTTGGTGGATTTGAACAGCCAACCTTTTGGTTAGCAGCGGAGCTCTTAATCACTGCACCACCAGAGCTCTGGTTTAGTGGAAAGAATATTAAATCTGAAGTCAACTAAAAAAACAACCAAACCCATTGCCGTCAAATCGATTCCAGCCCATAGAGACCCTACAGCAACTCTATAGGATGGAGTAGAACTGCCCCATGGAGTTTCCAAGGAGCACCTGGTGGATTCATACTGGCAACCTTTGGGTTAGCAGCCATATCTCTTAACCATTATGCCACAAATAGTCATGGTTTAAGCCCTGACTCTGATTCATACTTACTGGTTGATTTTAGGCAAGTAGCTTTACTCTCCAATTTTCTCATTTATAAACAGAGATACAGGAACACCCACCTATCACCCAGAGTTGAAGAATTAAAAGACCTTCCTTCACAAACTTTACAAATATATGTGTATAAATGTAAAATTTTAAATTCTGCATAATCTGTATTCAAGAAATAAAACCATAATTACCCTGGAAGTTGTCACAGTACATTTTCTCATTCTTGTTAAATAAGCTGGGGGAATAAATTCTAGAAACTTAAGCCAAGCTTATCTCCAAAGTTAGAATCTGTTCTGATAGTTACTAACCGAATTAAATGACAAGCAACTGTCTGCCTTTGTTATTTATGGGAATTACATCAAAATCACTTAATACCAGTTACAAGTTTATGCAACAGTGTTGAGTCTAAACATGAAAACAAATGCAAAAAATATACATCTCCTCTTAAGTCATATTCAAGTTCTTAAGCAAGTCTTTGGTTGAAAGAAACCTGGAATGTCTAAACATTTTAATTTACTTATTATTTAATTTATAACTTTAATTGTTTATTTTTTGTGTTTGGGGTATATCAAAAATCTGTATGTTTACCTCAGATGCATAATTCTATGGATCAGTCATACTTGGTTCACTATTTGAAAATATGTGCAATGGATCATTTTAATTTAATAGAGGAGCGAGGGTGCTTCTCATCATTTTAGAAATTAAAAACTTGGCAATATATGCTTGAAGAATTACGATATTGACTTGGTTATTTCTTTTGGTTACTACTTTTTTAGCTATAATTGAACCAAAGTTGTTAATTCAACTTATAGGGGTTTTTGTTCTTATTGTTGTTTGCTGTTTTAGAGTGTCCTTTTAATGCCCCGCATCTATTAATTATTTCTCTAAGCAGTTGTTAGATCCAGTTAGATTGAGTTCTTTTGATAAGTCTGGATTTGATTAACCAAATTGTTATTTAAGAATCAGTCGATGCAGGAGGTAATCACTTTGATACAGTATCGCTCAGGATGAAAATACGTCTTTTTACAACCCATCTTCAGTTCCAGATGTTCTGCATCAATTTTTTTGTGTGTGTGTACTTCGACTTCAAGGGAACTAAAAGTTTCAAATCTGTATTTT
This sequence comes from Trichechus manatus latirostris, assembly GCF_000243295.1. Lineage (NCBI taxonomy): Eukaryota > Metazoa > Chordata > Mammalia > Sirenia > Trichechidae > Trichechus > Trichechus manatus. The sequence continues at coordinate 939,804 of NW_004444092.1, forward strand.
GAGCATAAAGTAATTGTTAAAATATTCTGAGGTTAGAAAATGAAGACACCTCAATATTCCAAGTTATCCTTGCTTTAACTACTTATTATTCAGACATGATTTGGAGAGGGAGCAATCACTCAGCTGTCCTTTTCTATGCCTCTGAGCGGCTTCTTAATCAAAAGAGATTACCTGAGGAAAGATCATTCCATCTGAGGTTATGTATAATGGGTTAGTCTTTTTGTTTTTTTTTAACAGAGAATGATATATAAATCATGTCCCCTGATTTTCATGTAATTGGTATTTCTTTTCATTTGTAAAACTAACCATTTTCAGGCTGAATATTTTTGAAATACAGAGGACAAAGAAGAAAGCTAAAAATTAAACATTTAACCTTCAATACTAACCTTAAATTGGTTCCTAGACTGCATTAAAAAATGATTGCCTACTTCCAAACCTACTATTGGAAGGGTTGTGAATCTTTTCCTTACCTGATACTGCTGCTTCAATCAGACCTAAATATTTTACAATTATTCTTTTGCCAAAGAAGCCTTCAATTATTATTAAAAAGAATTTATCTTCCAGTGAGTGCCTCCGCTACTGTCCAATTCATTTCAAATTTACATTTCCTGTCCTCAGATGCCAAAAAAGGTGTTTTACATTTGAGCCTCATTGGTCTAAAGAGTTCAACAAGTGTGGCACTTGAATTTTTAAAATTCATAGCTAGTTAAATGTGGGAAGGGTTATTCTTAATCTTGAGCAGTGGTTGTGTTAATTACCGTCATTATATGTTCCTCCTTTCAGAAGTTTCACACATTTGTTTATGTAGTTAAAAAGCAGAGGTTTCGTTTGAGCCCCAGTTTCTACCCCTTACTAGTTTTGTGACCCTGGAACAATCACTTGACCTTTTTAAATCTCACTTTCCTTATCTGTAAAATAGTAACAACAACAAAACAAATTAATGCCTAGCTGGTAGGGTGGTTTTGAAGATTACAAGGAGATAATGCATATAAAACACTTTCACAGGGCTGCCACACAATAAGATGCTCGAAATATGTTCTGCCATTATCATTATCACTACTATGAGCAATTTAAATTAATTTAAAACAATATTCAAGATAAAGAAAATCATGTAATGTTTTTGAAACCGTGATTATGCCACTCCTATGTGTCCCCCAAAGACCCAATCCCATCCCATCCTCTCTCAATATTTTGTGGAATGCCCCCAACTTGCACATCTGTGCAATCAATTGCATTCCCCTAGCACTGGACGATGAGTTACGTCAGAGCTGAGACTACCTAGAGGGCTGCATCCTCAAAAGTGCACAGCAGACTATAATTTTGGGTTGGGTAAATAAATGAATCAATTTCTGACAAAATTATATTAATCCGTCTGAAAGATTAAAGGACGTTTCCTTCTGATGACATTTAACAGAGGGGTCTAAGAAATAATAACCCTAAATACTGAAAGTATCCCAAGGATTTCTAAATATTAATATTTCCTGAACTAATAATCCTGTTTAAGGTCCTTTTTAATCTAAACTCAGTTCTTGTCAGTAGCATCCTGGTAATCTTCCTATCTAACTAAACTTTCAGGGTCCTCCTAAAGCCCCCCAAGTGGGGTTCCAAATTATAGCCATGCAAAGCCATCTGTCATTTTATGCCAAATCCATGAACCAAACCCACCTGCCAGTATATTCAATTCATACTTAGCCAAAAAATATATTATTATTGTGCCAACTTTCCCTTTATCATTCTTCTATAAATCAGTGTTCAATTATTAAGGAACCAATAGAAATCTTGCCCATATGATTCATCATTTCTTTCAGAACGTTAAAAACTAATCTACTCTCTCCCAAAATATTCTTAAACAATTCAAATTATTTCACAACGATTTGAAATATATATATTAATCCTTGCTATTTTATTTTCTTATATGTAAGCTAAATTGGGAGAAGCCCTGGTGGCGCAGTGGTTAAGCAGTCAGCTGCTAACTGAAAGGTCAGCAGTTTGAACCCACCAGCTATGCCTCTGGAGAAAGATGTGGCAGTCTGCTTCCAGAAAGATTTACTGCCTTGGAAACCCTATGGGGCAGTTCTTCTCTGTCCTATAGGGTCGCTATGAGTCGAAATCGATTCAATGGCAATAGGTTTGATTTTTTGTTTTAAGTTAAACTGGTTGACCTTCATTTTAATCTCCTGGACAACAGGACCATAATGCAATATTGTAAAATAATTGATTTTTAGCGAGAGTTGAATATTGTTATAAATGAGCAGGGATGTAGGACTAGAATGGATTTCAAATGAGTGTTTTAATCTTACTTGTTTGTGTAATGTACAAATCAACAACAAGTATAAATAAGGGGCTTATTTTTTAAGTGTCTGAATGTGGCTACATTTAACCTACATGTTTTTAAAAATCTCAGAATCAATTCATAACCAGCAATCAGCAAAAAGCAGTTAAAGTTTCCTTGATGACTTGTGTTGCGTATCATATTAGATTTATTGTCACTGTGGTTACAATGTGTTCTGATGTGATCAACAAATTAAAACTCAAGAAAGAATTTCTTGTGAAGTACTGAATGCTGCCATATACTAAATGGAAATTTGTTCGTTAATCAAACACCCATTGAGCACTTACTATAAATTAGACGCTATGGTAAGCACCGAGGATAAAAAGATGAATAAAACATAGCATTTTTTGTTGTTAGTTGCCGTCAAGTTGGCCCCAACTCGTGGCAAGTTTATCTATAACAGAACAAAATGTTGCCCGGTCCTGTGCAACCTCCATGATCTTTGATATGCTTGAATCCATTGTTGAGGCTGTTGTGTCAATCCATCAAACATAGTTTTAGAAACTCATAATTTAGGCACTTAGTGCACAGATACATATAAATATTAAGACTAATTTGACTCAAAATTTACATGGAAAGTATTCATGATATACCCATTATAAACACTGTAGTATATCTAAAATCATCAAATACTTTCAAAGTGAATGTATAGAGTGAAATTAATCTTCAATTGTAGCATTTTACTGAATTTGTTTTCTCCTTCAAAAACAGTACTGCTTTCCCAACGTACCCATTGTTATTATTAGGCCAAGAAACTTCTGGTTGCTGAAGCTTATGATACTTAAGTTATATTTGACTTCTCCCACTGCCTATTGCATAAATGATACCTAACCGTTAAACTCCAGCCTGCCGTCTCCTTCTTTTTTGGCTGCCATGATCTCATCTGGTGCTGACCTCCCTCTACTCCCCAATCTTCCATCCTGCCCCTCTGACTGCATAAAGAGTAGGATGGCTCTCCTCACTTCTCCTCTATCTTGTGGTTTCCAAGAAAAGTACACTGACCCTTTTTGTGTAAGGAAATGTCCTGCAAATCACTGCTGAAATGCAGACAGGGGCTACCAAAAACAACCTAAGTGGGGAAGTTTCAAAGTATCTTACAAAATTATTAAATCCAATTGTGTCTTCAAGGCCACTGCAAGTCTGTCTTCCACCATGAAGCCTTTGCTGACTATCCCCTCCCACAATGATTTTTCTCACATCTGAATTCACAGCTCATTTAACCTGATCATTTCTTTGGCACTTACACAACCTTATGGCATTTAAACTGCTGTTTTTTACTCTTTTACTTTGGATTGCTATCTAAATGTTTGTGTGATTTTATAAGGAAAGCACTGTTAGGTAGACACAAAAATGAATGAAACACAATTTCTGCCCTCAAGTAACTAAGACTCTATAGCAGCTAGGATCACATCAAGTACATAAAAGTTCGGTAAACGTTTATTGAATTAAAACGGTACTAGTTGCTGAAAGTCAAGTCTTACATTGCCATATATAATTAGAATGAAGACAAAAAATAAATAATAATAATAAAACAGTAATGAAAAAATAAAGACTCCTGGGCAAAATGTACAGTGGTTTAGCAAATAGTGAGAGAAGAACACTTCAGTTCAAATATTGGCTCTACTGCTTAGGAGCTACCTGATCTTAATAAAGTTACTTAATTTTTTGGAATCTATTTCCTCATCGCTCTAATGAGAACATTAATATCTCACTCACAGACTAATAAAAGTAAAATGAGATTATGTAAATAAAGTGATTTACTCAGTAACTAGCACATATTCAGTATTTAATAAATAGAAGATTTTATTGCTATTTATTTATTCTACAAATAATAAAAGCCTACTATGTGTTTTGTGGAAAACCTGGCATAGCGGTTAAGTGCTATGGCTACTAACCAAAAGGTCTGCAGTTCAAATCCACCCGATGCTCCCTGGAAACTTTAGGAGCAGTTCTACTCTGTCTTATAGGGTCACTCAACAGCAACGGGTTTGTTTTGTTTTTTTTTTTAGATGTGTTTTGTAATGTAAAAGAAAATGACACTTAGTTCTTGATCTCATTATCAATCACCCTTACTCTTCATATTATCAAGAGTAAACTAAGTTTGTCTACCTTTGCTATGTTTCCTACTTATATCTAAACATCTGCCTTTACACACAACCAAAATGTAGACCTAAATTGAAACCAATGACGTGATATATATCATTTAGATGAAGCTTATTCATTCAATACAATTTTATCTTATATCTAATTTGTGCCAGCAAATTGCTATGCACTAGAGATACTAAATTAAATGTCTCCCTAGCCCTATATGGTTTAATGTGGCTTGGGAGAAAGGAACATGAACAACAAAATATAATACTGTAAAACACAATTTTTTACTATCAAAGTATGTAAAAAATGTCAAGAGAGCACATTGGAGTGAGAGATTAATTCTGCTGGAGATCAAGGAAAGCTTTTCAGAAGAGTAACATTAGAAAGGGGCCTTGGAGAGTCAGTCACATTTTCCATGTGCAAAAGGTAAGGAGAGAACTCTAGGCAAAAGAGAGAGCCTGAACAAAGACTTATTTTACGTGGCTGCCATGTGAACCTACTCTTTTCTTGACTGGCTTATTGTCCTCTTCTCTGGACAGTTAGCTATTTCAATAAAAATGGCAGCATTCTATGAAGAAAAATCTTTTAATAGTAACAGTTCAGACACTACCCTCTCCTAAATTTTTTTCATATACTCAGAAATCCATCAATTTCCAGGAAGAAAAAAAAAGGGTGGAGAGGGAGACAATGGAAGGTCTTGCTTTCATAACAGAAAGCTGAATTTTTCTGATTATGCAATAATCAGTCTGGATAATTATGGTTTCTTTCCCTTTGGTCTTCCATACACCCACCTTACCATTCCATTCTGCTGTGGACTATTACAACCAACCCTCAAGAAGAATCTGTTAAAATTATTCAACTGATTTTGCCCCAAGCCTCTTTCTTCTGATCCTCCCACTTTGAATATCCAAATCCCCCAGCTCAAAAAGACAGGAGTCTGCCATGAATGTAAGTGGGAATTGCTTGGAGCAGACAGAGGCATCCCACCTGGAGCATCTTTCCCCAGACACAAAGTCTGTGGCTCTGCAAAGAGATGGCTTGAGAGGGAATGAAAAAGTGGAGGAGATGGCACTGCTATCGCTATGGCTACTGCCACATGCTTCCAGGAATGTTTTATGGCCACATAAAGAGGGGCTCATACAAATGCTTCCATCAACAACTGGGGATGGGCTGAATATCAAGGGAACAGAGTCTTCCCTTTCACCTGAATCCTTCAGTGTGACACTAAACTATATGTTAAAGAATTTGTATTTGTACATTCCTTAAATACAATATGTTTTTAATGGTGTAAATTCAATTGGGTATTTAAATCCCTTAAATATAATATTCTTAATGGTGTAAATGAATATGAAAATAAGATAATCATAGTCATTTGTGGCTTTTTTAAAAGCATATCATTTCAGAATAGTTTAGCTTGGTCCTCGTCTCTTTGTCATTAACTCCAGCTAAAAACCCTTCCTGAATGTCAATTAAAAATGCAAATACTAGTTAGAATCTGACCTTATAAAATCTGTAGTAAGTAACTCACTGGAAAGGATATAATTGAGTTTGTTTTCACAAAAAAAAAAGTTCTTGAACATCAATTCATTTCTCCCAGGAGAAATGTCAGAAGAAATCAAGAGTATCCAAAAGCTGCTTGAAGAGTTTTCCAAAAGTTAAAGGCTAGGGAAGTTTTTGATTGCTGCTATCCTACTGGCAAGGGGCCCTGGTGACACAGTGGTTAAAGAGCTTGGCTGCTAAACAAAAGGTCAGAGGTATGAACCTAGAAGCCACTCCACAGGAGAAAGATGTGGCAGTCTGCTTCCGTAATGATTACAATTCTGGAAACCCTATGGGCAGTTCTACTCTGTCCTATAGAGTCCTGCTATGAGTCAGAATCAACTCGACAGCAATAGGCTTGGTTTTGGGTTTGGGGTTCTACTGGCAGTCAACCTTCTGCAAAGAGACTTATACAGCACGACAGATGAAAAAGGTGAAATTACACACAAACCCAATTATTTTTAAACTTCACTACATTGAATCCAAACAAAATTACTTAACTGTTATGTTGAACTAACACTTCCAATCTACATTTTTTTTCTAATGATAATAGTCAACCCTCACCATGTAAAAGTGTATAAATGGGGAAATATCCAGCAACTTCTTTTATTATGAGAAGTGAAAACAAGAAAATGAACGAGGTCCAATGGTGCATCATCTTCTTTCCGATAAAATGAAAAATCTTCAGGACACTTCTATCAGCTCATGGGTTGACTATTGACAGTTAAGAGATGGGCTGCCTTTCTACATTTGAGAGGGCAAACATCCCCCAGGATTGAGAGGATAGAAATCAAAGTTATGTGCATAATATAAGCTGTTGGTATAGTCTATGCTTATTTGAAAACTCTTCAATTCTTAAGGATTGAGAAAGAAGGTATAACATCTTTAAGGGAAATAAGAACCAGAATCTGGGAGAGTGCATGGATATACATATATCAAAAGTGTATCAAGTCCTTTGTGCCAGAGTCTTAAGAACTGTTTTATGATAGTGCAATGCCTCCCTGTCCAGAGCTGACAGGAATTGTAGAAATCATCTTGTCACACTTTGTTTTATGGTTGAGTATATAGAGCAATGCCACACAAGGGCAAGATTATCTTCTCAGGGCAACACTAGAGTACAAGGTGGCTTTTAAAATTCTTCCACCAAAACAACTACTAAAATATATATAGCTTACAATGGTCAGATAAAATTATGTTGTAACTCATATATATACTAAAATGTGTTCAGTTAGAGGTATTTCTTTTTAATGAATGACAGTAAAAAGTGACTCTGAAATCAATAAATACTAATAATTCCAGCTATGTTTTTAGAGTTCTACAAGAGCACTAGTTATTCTGTACCATCAATGCCTCTAAACAAAGACTCAGAAAGACAAGGGTTACTTTTATGGTTAGGGGGTGGAGGAACAGGGAGATACACTTAAGCCATTTTGCCCCTCAATTGGGTAGAAAGGATCATCAATGGACAACAAACTAAGGTAACTGTGTGATAATGAGAGAGATTTCACTCAAAGAAAAGAGAGATTAAAAGGAGCCTACCTTCCAAAAAAATAATCTCCATATGGACAGAAACTTACATATCTTGTTCACTGATATCCCCCAGTGCCTGAAACTGGGCCTGGCACATAGGAGGTGTTCAAAAAATGTTTTCGATAAATGGATGTTCTTAGAAATCTCCTGAATTTCTAATAACAGAGGGTTAGTTGAGTAAATCTTGGCACATCATGTAATGGAATTTGGGCAGATACAAAAGTTTTAGGAGTGTACTTATTGATACGAAAAGATGCTCATGATGTAGGTTACTCTCCATGTTTAATACATAAAAAGAGGTCACAAAAGCATAGGTACAGTATGATCCCATTAATTTCTGTATATAAAATATTGGCTATACTCACATATGAATATAAATACCTTGAGGAATATATAACAAAATATAGCATTGCTTATTTCTGAATAGAGGGGTTATAGGTGATTTTTTTTGCAGCTTTGTCTCATTTTCTATTTTATACAGCAATCATTGTATTACTTATGAAATTGTTAATTGTTTTTAAAAGGAAAATTCTTATAGGAAAAGTTAATTTAATTAAATAAAGGTTGAGACTGAAGCTCGGAATTCCAGAAAGTGAAAAAATCCTCCATATATAAGTGAAAACTAACGAAGGTTTTGTGCCTTTCTTTAGCCTAGGAGAATATTGAAGTCTAAGATAACCGATAGGTATACACGACACCTCTGGAGAGAAGTTACTTTCTAAAGACCAAAGAAATGTTGGAGGTTCCCATTGCCTTGTTCTGGTTTCTGCCACTGAAGAATGGTCTTAACATGGTTGCCCTGAACAAAAGAAGAGGAAAAACTGCCAAGAACTACGAAATACTGATGTTGTTGTTGTTGTTATTAGGTGTCATCGATTTGGTTTCAACTCACAGTGACCCTATATACAATAGAACAAAATACTGCCCGGTTCTGCTTCATCCTCATAATCGTTGCTATGTTTGAGCCCATTGTTGCAGTTACTGTGTCAATCCATCTCATTGAGGGTCTTCCTCTTTTTCACTGACCCTCTACTTTACCAAGCATGATGTCCTTCTCCAGGGACTGGTCCCTCCTAATAACAAGTCCAAAGTACTTCATATGAAGTCTCCACATCCTCCTTCCTTCTAAGGAGCTGTCTTAGTTATCCAGTACTGCTATAACAGAAATATCACAAGTGGATGGCTTCAACAAACAGAATTTTATTCTCTTATAATCTAGTAGTCCAAATTCAGGGCATCAGCTCCAGGGGAAGGCTTTCTCCCTCTGTTGGCTCTGGAGGAAGGTCCTTGTCATCAGTCTTCCCCTGGTCTAAGAGCTTCTCTGCACAGGAACCCTGGGTCCAAAGGATGTGCTCTGCTCCCAGCACTGCTTTCTTGGTGGCATGAAGTCCCCATGTTTCTCAGCTCGCATCTCTCTTTTATATCCCAAAGGAGACTGGTTTAAGACACAACCTAATCTTGTAGATTGAGTCCTACCTCATTAACATAGCTGTCGCTAATCTCACCTCATTAAAAACATAGAGGTAGGATTTACAACACATAGGAAAATCACATCAGATGACAAAATGGTGGACAATCACACAATACTGGGAATCATGGACTAGCCAAGTTGACACACATATTTTTGTGGGACACAATCAATCCATAAAAGGAGCATTCTGGCTGTACTTCTTCCAAGACAGATTTGTTCATTCTCTAGAAGTCCATGGTATAGTCAGTATGCTTCACCAAAACCACAATTCAAATGCATCTATTCTTGTTTGGTCTTCCTTATTAATTTTCTAGCTCTCACATGCATATGAGGCAATAGAAAATACCATGGCTTGTGTCAGGAGCACCTTAGTCCTCAAAATGATATCTTTGCTTTTTAACACTTTAAAGAGGTCTTTTGAAGCAGATTTGATCAATGTAATCTCTGGACTGCTGCTTCTATGGGTGTTGATCATGGATCTAAGTAAAATGAAATCTTTGACAACTTTAATCTTTTCTCCATTTATTGTGATATTGCTTATTGTTCCAGTTGTGAGGATTTTTGCTTTCTTTATGTTAGGGTATAATCCATACTGCAGGGCGTAGTGTTTGATCTTCATCAATAAGTGCTTCAAGTCCTTTTCATTTTCAGCAAGCAAGGTTGTGTCATCTGCATATTCCAGGTTGTTAATGAGTTTCCTCCAATCCTGATGCCACCTTCTTCATACAGTCCAGCTTCTCAGATTATTTGCTTAGCATACAGATTGAATAAGTATGGTGAAAGATACAACCCTGACACACACCTTTCCTGATTTTAAACCACACAGCATCCCCTTGTTCTGTTTGAACAACTTCCTCTTGGTCTATATACAGGTTCTGCAGGAGCACAATTAAGTGCTCTGGAATTCCCACTCTTCACAATGTTATTCATAATTTGTTATGATCCACACAGTCGAATGCCTTTGTGCAGTCAATAAAACACAGGTAAACATCTTTCTGGTAGGTATTCTCTGCTTTCAGCCAAGATCCATCTGACATCAGCAATAATATCCTTCTTTCCACATCCTCTTCTGAATCTGGCTTTAACTTCTGGTAGTTTGCTGTTTAGGTACTGCTACAACCATTTTTTAATTATCTTCAGCAAAATTTTACTTGCAAGTTACATTAATGATAATGTCCAATAGTTTCCGCATTGTGTTGGATCACCTTTCTTTGGAATTGGCACGAATATGGATCTCTTCCAGCCCATTGGCTAGGTAGCTGTCTTCCAAATTTCTTGGCATAAACCGGTGAGCGCCTCCAGCATTGCATCCATTTGTTGAAACATCACAATTGGTATTCTGTCAATTCCTGGAACCTAGCTTTTATTAATATAATTTTGTATATATAAATATATATATACACATATACACACACACATACGTATAACATATATATAATATTACATATATATATATACACACACATACACTCACACATATATATATAACCTAGCCTTGGTTCTGAAAGTTTTTTGCCAGTTCTTTCAGTGCAGCCTGGACTTCTTCCCTCAGAACCATACAAAGGAGAGGGCTGCATGAATATATTCTCACACCTCTTGGAGGTAAGTTAGGCAGCCATTGGTAGAAGACGAAACAAACAGACACTAACTGACTTTCATCAGTGACCAAGATAATATTAAAACTTAGACTGCCTACCTTCCTAATTAGTGTTCATTCAAAGAGATTGTGTCTTTAGATCACAAGACATCCTTTCAAAATGTATAAAAATCACTGTTAGCAACTTCTTTAATTGAACTGGAAAGTATCTGTTCTTCCTATATAGATGAAAAATCACCTAGTAAATCTCAATATTTCATTAGGCAATCTTGAAATCTTTCAATTTTTCATATTTTCAGCAAATAATATCAGAAAAAGAAGAATCATGGAAGTTTTTAACTCCGAAACTTACAGATAAAGCATTAATATTAAGAACAAAAGACACTGAATAAAAATTTTCTTGTATCACTCAAAGATGATATCTTTTCTTCAAAAAAAATTAAATGTTCACTGTGGCCTCTTTGTATAGCTGGTCCAGAATACCTGAAACAAAACTCTGAGTAATAAAGAATAAAGACATCCCCCCACCACAGCCCCCCCAAGATGGATGGGTTTCAGCAAACATTATTGTCCAATGTCTAGTTCACTCACAATACATCAAAATTTTTCTATCCCTTCTTAATTGAAGTCCTGTTTACCTGTACAGGGAACAGAATAGAGAAGGGACAGAGAGTAAAAGACATTTGAGGCTTCTGTTTCTGGCAAGATGATGGATGGATTAGATATCCTATGAACATCCCTACTAGAAAACACCAAATAATGCTGGGTTTTAAAAAATGAAATATTTTTAAATGTAGAGCTGATACTGCAATGATCCAGTAAGGAAAATAATCATAGGAGAATAATAAAGTAGAAATAAAATACAAAATTGTAATCAGAAATTTAGGCCTGTGGCTGTTGTAAGGGTACTGCTGGCCCAAGGAATTGATTACTCTTCTAATAGATAATGAGAACAAGAAAGAAGACCTTGGCCCACTTCCAAGCAGGGACTTGGAATCTAGAATTCTCCCTCTCCCAAAGAGCTACAAACTCAATGAAAACGTAAATTTAAAAAAAAAAAAAATCCATCCTCCAAAGAGAGATGTCAAGAAAATACTTTGCCCTAGTCTTGATTCTGAAAGTGTGTGTGTGTGCTCACACGTGTGCATGTGCATGCAGGGGTGGAGAGGCACAGCGGGTTTTGTATTAATAAAGGAAATGGATTGAGTATAAACTCTAAAATAAAGGGGAAAATGAAATAAGAAAATCACTGAATACTAAAAATGGCAAGAAATATTTTTTTTAATGTAAAAATCAAACGACAAATAGAAAGCAAAAAGTAAGATAGCAGAAATAAATTCAAATATATTGGTAATCCCAATGAATTTAAGTGAACTCAACTACCCAGTTAAAAGACAAAGATTTGCAGGCAGAATTTTTTTTTTACCCAAATCCAGTTTTAAGCAATTTTAAAGAGATGTCTATATACAAAGGTTGAAAGTAAAAGGGATCCCTGGTGGCACAGTGGTTAAGAGCTCCACTGCTAACCAAAAGGCTGGTGGTTTGAATACACCAGCCGCTCCTTGGAAGTTTTATGAGGCAGTTCTACTCTGTCCTACAGGGTCACTATGAGTCAGACTCTACTGGAGGCAACAGGTTTATTTTGTTTGTTTGTTTGTTTTTTATTCCCCACTTAGTATCTTGTAATCCAATATTTTGCATTTACAACAATAGTAAAAAATCTACTATCCGACTATCTGTGCATTAATGATGTATGTCTGGCAGCTACAAATGCTGAGAAACTGAGCAGGCTCTATAGCACCTCAGGTCACTTGCTTGGCGACTGCACTCAGCAGCGGTGTCTCCCAGATGGAGGACAGGTCAGCATGGCCCTTCTCAGCAGAAGTGGCCATGCTGGGAGAAGGAGGAGGAAGGCAGGTCTCCACTATTTCCATGTGGCCAACTGGGGAATAAAGCATGACAGAATCGTGTTCAGGAGGTACTCACACTGTCCGTCAATGGACAAGGATGCCTTGAGCACCTCTTAACTCTATTTTCACTTAACTCTGATTTTTGCATAATGACCTGGTCTTTGGACCCTAACCATGTCATTAAGTGAGGAGTGGGTATACCAACAAAAGGAAAAAATACCATCAAAGTGAAAAAAAGAAAATAGAATGTACCTATTAAAATTTCTATTCCACATTCTACCAGATGTTATAGCCAGAAAAATGGGACAAGAAAATGAAATAAAATATATTAAGATAGGATAAAGGAAGAAACAATATTGTCATTATTCACAGATTATAAATATAGACAGCCCTAAATAATATACAGACAAATTATAAGAATTAATAAGAGAGGTTGCTGGACATGAGACTAATGCACAAAAATTAATTGCACTTATTGATGGGTTCATTTATAATGTGTAAAAATTATAAATCTTTGCTGAAAGACATTAAAGAAGACCATATTCAGGGGTAACCTATTCCTGTCAAGTGGATTCTCACTCACAGCGACCCTATAGGACAGAGTAGAACTGCCACATAGGGATTCCAAGGCTGTAATATTTATGGAATCCAATTGTCACATCTTTCTCCCCTGAATGGCTAGTGGGTTCAAACAGCCAACTTTTTGGTTAGCAGCCGAGCACTTAACCACTGCACCACCAGGGATCTTTACATTTCATAGACAGGAAGATAATATTTAAAAAAGATGTCAATTTTTCAAAAATTTAATTAATATGATGCATATCAAAGTTTAGAATACCTACAAGGTCTTCAAGGGATTTGACAAGGTGATACTAAATTGTATATAGAAAAGATAAAATACACTTTCTCTGTAGACATTAGCACTTATTATAAAAAGGTAATTAATACAACATAGGATTAACAACAAGATGTCAAAAAGATAAACAAACTAGAAAAAAATGGAGCCACAAATATATGTAAACCTGATATACAACAAGTAATGATCAGCAGAGGAATAATGGTGCTGAGACATCCATATGGAAAAAAAAAAAATCCATAAAATTACATTACTTCTTAACATACCTAGAAATTCAATTCCAGGCTGATTAAACATTTGAATATGAGAAACAAAGCTTTTAAATTTTTAAAAGAAAACATAAGAGAATAACGTTAAGTCCTCAAGATGAGAAAGACGTCTCTAAAAAGACATAAAAAGTGCAAATCATGGAGAAAAAGATTGATGAAGAAGCCAAAAAACAGAAAACATATTTGCATTACATGTGAGGTTCATTACATACATCAAAAAAGGATTGATATCTAAAACATATTAAGATTGGTATCTAAAACATAGATAAAACAAATCAACTAAAAAGTCAAAAAAATCCAATGAAAATGTGCAAATGACATAAAGAAGGCTTTCATGGAAGAAGAAATTTGAATGTCCAGTAACATATGAAAAGATGCTCAACCTACAAATTGAGCTCAACCAGGAAACTGCAAATTAAAAAAAACAATGAATACAATCTTACACAAAGCTTATTTGTAGAAATCTAAAAGCTTAAAAATGTTGCTGAAGGTATGTAGCCTTGCGAACTTTTACAGACTTGTGAGAATGTAATTGGTACAAACTCTTTGGAAAAAACAGTTTATCTAATAAAATTAAAGATACATGCATCCCATTATCCACCCATTCAACTCCTACCCATATAAACTATAAGAATTCTCACATATATGCATTAGGAGAACAGTAAAAAGTTATAGCAGTGTTGTTTTTAATTTTAAAAAATCTGAATACCAATAAGATATTTACTAACAAGATAATAAGCACTATCTTTATTCAGTGGAATACTCTACATCTGCAAAAATGACAAATGAATCAGAGCTGCATCTATCCAAGGGGAGACTCTCCCAAACAAAATTTTTAGCAAAAAGGTAAACTTCCAAAGAAGACATGTCATTTATATCAGGTTCAGAAATATGAAAATATAATCAACACATTGTTTAGAGATATAAATATATGTACATATGTGGTGGGGACAGTGGTGGTTCAGTGGTAGTTTTCTCACTTTCTATGCAAGAAACTTGAGTTCAATTCCCACCCAATGCACCTCATGCACAGTCACCACCCGTCAGTTTATGCTTGTGTGTTGCTATGATGCCAAACAGCTATTAATGGAACTTTCAGACTAAGATGGGCTAGGAAGAAGGCCTGGTGATCTACTTCCAAAAATCAGCCAACGAAAATCCTGTGGATCACAATGGTTGGATCTGCTTCCTGTCATAGGGATGGCACAGAACTGGGCAGTGTTCTATTCCATTGTGCTTGGGGTCACCATGAGTCGGGGCCGACTCAACGACATCTAACAACAACAACAAATGAAGTAAAATTATAGCTAAAATCGAGGTAATTATTTGCAAAAAACTTGTGATAGTGATCACCACTTGGAGACATAATGGGCAGTAATACACAGTAAGATACAATGGTAATTATATTCTAATTCTTTGGCTGAGTAGTAATTATTATACTATTTCTTATATCTAGAAAGTTTAGATAAATTATATGCATGAGAAAATCCAAGTTTTTTAAAGACCATGACAGCATCAATTCAAGACAACAGGTTGAGCACAAATATTCTTCCCCTAGTCTTATTCCCACTGCTGTCTAGTTGATTCAGACTCACAGCAACCCTGTAAGGCAGAGTAGACCTGCCCTGTAGAGTTTCCAAGGCTGAAAATCTTTACAGAAGCAGACTGCCACATCTTTCTTCCATGAAGCAGTTACTGGTTTCAAACCACCAACCTTTTGGTTGGCAGCTGAGCGCTTTAACCACTGCACTGCCAGGGCTTCTCTCCAATCCTATTAGATGGCAGAAAAAATATGTATTAAAAAATAATTTAACAGTAAGTGCAGTCATCCAGAAGAGGGATGCCATAAACAAAAGGGAAATTTAGAAGAATTTCTAGAAGAGAGAATAAAGATGGCATCAAACTGACAGAAACCACAGTGAGAAAACTCTAACCTAAAGTAGCCCTGAGAGAATGTCACTGCAAAGGTGAGAATTTTTGTTGCCAAAGGAGCTCCAGAGAAACTTCAAGATCAGAGTCAGCAAATTCAAAGAGGAGGACAATCAACAGGGCAATTAATTAAAGGACCATTAGTCAAACAGCAACTGCTGAACCAGTGTTTGGTCCTCCTGCTCCTGACAAAAAAAAAACAAAGGAGAGACTTCTGGGCAACTTGATGCTGTAGTCAGAAGCACCACGCCGTCCCTCTGCAGCAAAGATCAGAAAAGCTAAGTCAACCAAAGTGATACGTCAATCCTGAAACCCCAAATATCAAATGAAGAGACAAAGAACTCAGCCAAGCACCGAATGGAATAAGAAACTGACAGAGAACAGAGAGCAAGGAGAGATATATGCAGAGGTCCCCTATCAGCTACCACAGTACAGATTTGCCATCTTGGACTCCTATCGGAGATCAGCGAACAGGGAGTCTGAAAAAGCAGCTTCATGGAGCTTCCAAAAGGAGACAAAACAACCGGTAACCAGTGACATATGCTTTCCCACCACCCACCCTTCTTCACCCCCACTCGGCCTCCTCTGCTGCCTGTGGCCAGTCTCTTGGCTGGGAAGCAACAGCTTCACCATGGTGTCGCATGGATTCCACCCACCTGCACTAGCCGGCTCCCTGAGTGCCTTTTATTGGCTGCTGGTGTTGCTTTTCTCAGCTTCTTTAGATTTCTTCCTTACCTCTCATCACCTCCCCCTCCTTTCTCTCAAATACCTGGCTCCATGTGCCATCCTTGCTTTTTCCTGCAAGGCTGCGAAGCACTACTCAACTGTGAAACTGCTTCCTGGCTCATGCCGCCATGCTGGTGGGACCCCCGGGGCTTTCTTGTTTGTTTGTTTGTTTATTAGCTCTGATTTGTTCTGTTTTGATTTCTTTGTTTTTCTTTTCTCGGCTTAGGAGCCCCTTCTAGCTGGGCAGTACTGCATAGCTTGGAAGCTACTCCTTTACTCTGCACAGACGCACAGGGATATCCCTGGGGCCATTTCTTTTTTCTTGATTTTTGGTTCTGTTTTTTTTTTCTTTGTTTTGTTTTCTTCTCTCTCTCATTCCCTTTTTATCTTTCTTCATTTCCAGTTTCTCGATTTATTCATTTTTTACTTTTACCTTTTTCTTTTTTTTTTATTCTGTTTTTCCCCATTTCTCAGTCTCTCATCTCTCCACTCCAATAGCAAGCTCCCTTAGCACTCTTTTTTCTTTGTGTGTATGTTTTTGGCTCCTGTTCCTCTCTCCTCTCTCTCCTCTCTCCCATACCCATCTTAGCTCCACACATCACAGTCTACCCTCTCCTTCCTGCCTACCTGCACCATGTGTTGAACATCACACTCTCAAGCAGCACAGGTATGGCCTACTGGAACCTGCCCTGCACGGATTCCCAGTCCACACTGTCAACCCTGGTACGTGCCACAAACAACCCATCCCAGCAACTCCCCTTCAGCTGGACCTGCCCCTGCTATACCATGCCTGAGTGACTAAGCCTGCCCATTGGAGAAGGAGGTGAAAAGTATCGTGCCCACAGATGAGCAAACAACAAAGAACCCACAGCCCGCCTGCTCAGACATAACCAAATAAAACAATAAGACTAAGCTCGGATTATTCGGCAGAAACAATGCAGGCAAGAACGCAATGGGATGAGATATATAAAACCCTGAAAGAAAAAAATTGCCAGCCAAGAATAATATATCCTGCAAAACTCTCGTTCAAATATGATGGTGAAATTAGGTCATTTCCAGATAAACAGAAATTAAGGGACTATGTAAAAAACAAACCAAACTTACAAGACTTATTAAAGGGAGTCTTTCGATCTGAGAACAAACAATATCAGTCCACTGGCTGAATCTAGGACACAGGATTGTGCTCGCCAGATACCAACCTAGGAAATGAACTCTCAAGGACTATGCAAAACCAAAAGAATTACAACAGAGAACCAGAGAGGTTAATCTGTAAATGACAACAGCATCAGAACAATAAAAGAGGGAATAAATGGTGTAGGTATACAACCTTCTAGTGGAGAGGAAGGCAAGGTGATACCAAGTAATAATAGACTGCTTCAAATCTAGGAAGATAAGGGTAAATTTCAAGGTAACCACAAAGAAAGTTAACAAACCTACTCATCAAAATAAAGAAGA
>NW_004444092.1:957711-1060717 GCF_000243295.1 Trichechus manatus latirostris
GATGGGAGGGGTGGGGGGGAACTAAATAGACAATAGATAAGTGGTAACTTTGGTGAAGGGTAAGACAGTACACAGTACTGGGGAAGCCAGCACAACTTGTACAAGGAAAGGTCATAGAAGCTCCATAGACATTTCCAAACTCCCTGAGGGACTGAATTGCTGGGCAGAGGGCTGTGAGGACCATGGTCCAAAATCTAGCTCAACTGGCATAACACAGTTTATAAAGACAATGTTCTACATTCTACCTTGGCATCTGGGGTCTTAAAGGCCTGTGAGCAGCCATCTAAGACACTCCACTGGTCTCACCCCTTCGGGAGCAAGGGAGAATGAAAAGAACAAAATACAAGGAAAAGTTTAGTCCAAAGGACTAATTGACCACAGCTACCACGGCCTCCACCAGACTGAGTCCAGTACAGCTAGACGGTGCCCAGCTACCAGCACTGACTGCTCTGACCAGCATCACAATAGAGGGTCCTGGACAGAGCTGGAGAAGGATGTAGAACAAAATTCTAGCTCACAAAAAAAGACCAGATTTACAGGCCTGACAGACTGCAGAAACCCTGAGGGTATGGTCCCCGGACACCTTTTTAGTTCAGTGGTGAAGTCACTCCCAAAGTTCACCATTCAGCTGGGGATTGGACAGCCTCATGAAACAAAACGGGACTAATGAGGCACAGCAGTCCAGGGACAAGGACTAGAAGGCAGGAAGGGACAGGAAAGCTGCTGATAGGGAACCCAAGGTTGAGAAGGGGCAGTGTTGACATGTCGTGGGGTTGTTAACCATCATAGGGCAATATGTGTACTAAATGTTTAATCTGTTTAATGAGAAACTCTTTGTTCTGCAAACCTTCATCTAAGGTACAAGAAAAAAAGAATTATCTATGTGAGATCAAACTGATAACAGCAACTCAAAAGGTTTGATGGGAAGCCTAGGGGGCAGTGAGTTGAAGATAATGGTGATGGAATAATTTGGAAAAGGATAGTGAGAATAGCAGCACAACTGGAAGAATGTATTGGATGTCACTCAATTGTACATGCAGAAATTTTGAAATGGTGTAACTTTGGCTATGTATATTTTCACCAAAAAAAAAGTCCTCCAAGTTCGAGAAGAGAGAGTGTTGACATGTCATGGGGTTGTTAACCAATGTCATAAAACAGTAAGTGTACCGACTGTTTAATGAGAAACTATTTGTTCTGTAAACCTTCATCTAAAGTACAATAAAAAAAAATTTTTTTAAATGGAAATAAAGGTAGTTCCTAAAATATAAAATAATCCTAAGACTTAAGTAGAGGTGTTCGGAGCAGTCCCAGGCACAAAATAAGTACTCGATAAATGTCAACTATTGTTGTAGATGTTCCAGGGTGGAGGAAACTGTTTGTGCACAGCCTCTAACCTAAAGCTTGGCAGTTCAAACCCATCCAGCAGTCCTGTGGAAGAAAGGCCTGGCATTTTGCGCCTGTAAAGATTACAGCAAGAATACCCTACGGAGCAGTTTTACTGTATAGCACGTGGGATCACCATGAGTTGGAATCAGCTCTTAAGCAATGGGCCTGGTTTTGGTTTATTGTTGTTGTTGTTAACAAGAGAGAAGCAAGGCAAAGATGACTACTGTTGTCATTTAAACTCTTGTGTTAAGCTATATCCAATGAAAAACTACAATAAAATTAAATAAGTTCTATAGTTACAAAAAAAAAAATGGAAATAGAAATACTGGCATTTGCTTCCCAGGATAAAGCCACAAGAATTACTTTCCAGAAAAAAAGAGGCTCTTAACTAAGAGGGGTCATATCCTAAATATCCCGGACGAAGAGAAAAGCAAAGCAGACTTTCATTAAGGGCAAGATGATAAATAAGTACATAGATAAAGCCCACAAGTGAAACACACCAAAATCCGCTACCCTCGGAACAAAGACTTCCAGTCTGTTGCTGTTCACAAAGCCCCAAAAGAAATCCTTCTATGAACACACACTACTACTATCAGAGAAAATGTGATACAAGACCAAAAACACTAAATGAAACAATATGAATATTCATATTGATAAAAGGTATAATCCACATAAAGTCTTGTAGTTTGTAGACCTAACAACATAGTGATGAAAGTTAAAACTCTTGAGTACATAAGGAAATATGGTCAAAAAGTATAACTACAATAAAGAAAACCAAACCGTTGCCTTAGAGTTGATTCCGACTCACCGTGACCATATAGGACAGGGTAGAACTGCCCCTTAGGGTTTCCAAGGAGAGGCTGGTGAATTTGAACTGCCGACCTTCTGGTTAGCAGACGAAAGCTTAACCACTGCCCCACCAGGGCTCGGCATAACTACAGTGGGACACATTAATATATTTCTATGCAAAAAATGATGAAGTAATGAAGTACCCAAGGCATAAATTTAATTCATTTAAATAACAATTAATAAGCTTAAAAGTGAATACATAGGGAAAAATGTTAAGTAACAAATTACACATTCTTTCAAATGTCTTTTGCAATAATTATAAAATAGGACCATATATTAGGCTAATAAGAAAATCTCAATACATCCATATAAGTGAAATTTAAACAGACCAGCTAAATTCTTAGATTAGTAACAGAAGGCTAGCCAGAAAAATTGATGTCAAAATAATTTAGCAAAAGTTAACATCAATTCCTGATAACAAATCATACTAAGTTAGGAATAGAAGCAAATTTTCTTAGCTTGAAAAAGTTTATGTCCCAGACACCCATAGTAAAATTAGGAACATTCTTAGTAAATTCAGGCAGAAGAAAAGGATTTCTGCTATTATAGGTACTGTTCCCATTGATCTTAACAGCCTAGCCAATGAAATAAGATAAGAAAAAATGAGATGTAAGTATGGAAATATAGAAAGATAAGAAAAATGTCATTATTTGTAGATAGTGTTGCTTATATAAAATACACCAAAAAATACCAGAAAACTTTTGAATAAAAAAAAGTTCAGTCAGGTGACCAAATAAGTGGTAACATTAAAAAAAAAAAAAAAACCTTTCTACATGGTATCAGTAACCAATTAAAAATATGAATTTATCCCAGAGGGAACTGGTCATGCACTTACACACTCAAAGTTCTACCTATGTCTAGTGCAATAAAGGAAAAAATGCCCACCCAAGGCACATCATTTTAATTTAAGAATATCAAGGATGAAAAAGATCTTACAAGCTTCCAGAAAGAGCAAAAAGACCATCTCCAAAAGATTTCACATCAAACTTTTTAACAACAACACTGGAAGTTGATAAATACCTTTAAATTTCTTAGAGAATTATGATTTCCGAATTAAGTGTTATCCATAGCTCAATTATCAACCAAGAATGAAATGAGAATAAAGATCTGATTCCTGCAAAGTCCCATAAACATGTACCTTCTACCCTCTCTTTTTAAGCAAGCTAAAGGAGAGTGGTCCAAAATAAAGGAATACTCCAGGAAAAAGGAATCCCCGGAACAGAAGAGAAGCAAAAATAAAAATCCCAAAATGATGGTGAAGAAAAGCCCAAGGAAGACAGTTGCACTGTGGCCTACAGTGCTGAATGGAACAGGAAGATGGAAGACTCTAGAAAGAATGTTTCCAAGAGGAAAGAAATGAACCGGATAGAAGAGAAACAAATACGTTTGTATTTACCGAAATGAATTTCGCATATTTGGTTTTAAGTGGATAATTAATGACAGATTCATAGAAAACTAAGCAGATAAAAATAAGGCAATTATTAACTCAAGTAAGAACTAAAGGGTTATATGAAAATGAATATAAGATTATAGTGTATACTACGACTTGTGTGAAAAATATTTACATAGTCATAATAATGTGCCTGAATAATGAATTAACTTAAAATATGGTATAATTATATTGGGGAGCAGAGTTAGAGGAATAGTATAAGGGGGCTGAATTCTCATCACCCAAGGTAGAAAGTAAATGCCATATATAAGGTCTTAAAAAAAACAGTAAAAGCATGTGTCATGCTTTTTGAATTGTGTCCTCCCAAAATATGTTATCAACATGACTAGGCTACGATTCTATTTTGTGGGTGTTGTAAATCTTACCCTCTATATGTTAATGAGGCAGGATCAGTGTGAGGTGTGTCTTACAAGAGGATGTGACTCAAGTCACACCCTTACTCAAGCCACATCCTTGTTCGAATCACACCCTTTATCTTACAAGAGATGAAGAAGCAGTCACAGGGGGAAAGGTCCTAACCACCAAGAAAGAAGAGCTGGGAGCAGAGCACGTCCTTTGGAACCAGGATCCCTGTACTGAGAACTTCCTAGACCCAGGGGATGACTGATGCCAAGACACATGGAGATCTCCAAGGAATGTCAAGCCCATAGATGTTGAAAGGAGACAGGAAATTCCCCCAGAGCCAACAGAGACAGAAAGCCTTCCCCTAGAAATGGCCCCCCAAATTCAGATGTCTAGCCTCCTAAACTGTGAGAGAATAAATTTATGTTTGTTAAAGCCGTCCACTTGTGGTATTTCTATTATAGCAGCACTAAATAACTAACACAGAATTTGGTACCAGAAGAGTAGGGTGGTGCTCTAACAGATACCTAAAATGTAGAAGTGTTTTTGGAACTGGTTAATGGGTAGAGGCTGAAAGAGTTTTAAGGTACCTAATAGTAAAAGCCTAGATTGCTTTGAAGATATTTTTGGTAGAATTATGGACTTCAAAGGCAATTCTGGTGAGGGTTCAGAAGGAAGTGAGGAGAGCTATAAAGAAAGTCTCTTGTCTTAGAGAATACATATGGCACCAGCAATAGTACATTGCTAGAAATGTGGACATTAAATGTGCTTCCGGTGAGACGTTAAAAGAAAGTTATGAACGTGCGACTTGACAATGGAGGAAGAGCGGTGGCAAAGAACTTGTCTGAATTATGTTCAAATCTTTGGTTTAAGGTAGAACTTCTAAGGGATGAACTTGGATATCTAGCTAATGAGATTTCTAAGCAAGATCTTAAAGGGGCCATGTGGTTTCTCTTTGCTCTTTATAGTAAAATGCTAAAGGAAAGAGATGGACGAAAAAATGAACTGCGCAAAATGAAAACAGAACTTAATAATTTGGAAAATTCTGTTGTACAAACAAAGGACACATGTCCTAGAACATTCACCAAGGATGTGGCTACACAATCTTTGGTTAAAGAGGTTAAGCCCATGACTGATGGATCTAACCGACTACCACAGCAGAAAACCCACCAGCTTAGACTTAAGGGGACAGAGAAAGAACAAAAGTAAAGAATGCTGTCTGCCTCCTGGTATTCTACAGGCAGAAAACAAGCCAAAGGAGTTACATCTGTTGTCCTCCAGGAAAAGAAAAGGACCATCCCTGGAGCAGCTCAGAGATCACCAGAACTGTTAGAAGGAGCACAGGAAGCAGGGCCTTCTTGGTTTCAATGAATAGGGCCACGGTGTCATGGATCTCAAAGGGTGGGGCCACATCCTCCTAGGTTTCAAAGAGTTGGATCTTTGCTAACTTGTTTCCGGAATGTGGGGTATGCCAGAGGAATGGGGCCACCACCCAAAGAGGAGGGGGCAGGGATGCCATGCTCAAAGGGCAGAAGAATGGGGCCTGCCGGGGCCAAGTGGGTGGGGTCATCACTCAGATGGACTAGGAGAAAGGGGCTGCCCAAAGCTGAGGGAGCAGAGTTGCCATCCCAGTTGGCCTGGAAGGAAGAGCTGAAGCCTAGGGCTGAGGGGCCTCCACCCAGAATCCAGAGAACACGGCCAACATTCAGAGTCTGGAGGGCAGGGCCATTGCCTAGATGGTCTCAGAGAACAGAAGATTATTTTCAAGGCTTGAGAGCTAACATAAATTGTTCTGCTGGGTTTTGGACTTGCTTGGTGCCCATCATCCCTTCTTTCTCTCCAATTTCTCTCATTTGTAATAGAAAGGTCTACTTCTGCTTGTTCTACCATTGTGGAACTTGTAGTCTAGAGTTCACAGATTCACAGACAAAGAGAAATTTTGCCCCAGGATGGAATATACCTGAAGTTTCACCGTTATTTGATTTAGATGATTCAGAAGATGAGATTTTGGACTTGGAGTTGATTTAAGACTTTGGGGATGATATAATGGGGTGAATGTGTTTACATGTGGCAAGGACATGAATTTTGAGGGGCCAAAGGGTAGAATGTCATGAATTGAACTGTGTCCCCTAAAAATACGTGTCAACATGGCTAGGCCGTGATTCTATTCTGTGAGTCTTTTAAAGCCTACCCTCTATATGTTAATGAGGCAGGATGGCAGTCTTACAAGAGGGTGTGACTCTTGTCATACCCTTACTTAAGTCACACCCTTACTCAAGTCACACCCTTGCTTGAGTCACACCCTTGCTTGAGTCACACCCTTGCTTGAGTCACACCTTTTATCTTACAAGAGACAAAAGGAGAGAGAAGTACGCAGAGAGGGGAGGGACCTCACCACCACCAAGAAAGAAGAGCTGGGAGGGGAGTGCATTCTTTGGGCCCAGGATCCCTGCACTGAGAACCTCCTAAACCCAGGGGGAGATTGATGCCAAGACACATGGAGGTTTCCAAGGAACACTGGGCCCATGGATGTTGAAAGGAGACAAGGATCTTCCTTTATTGCTGACAGAGAGAGAAATCTTCTCTTAGAGCTGGCACCCTGAATTC
This sequence comes from Trichechus manatus latirostris, assembly GCF_000243295.1. Lineage (NCBI taxonomy): Eukaryota > Metazoa > Chordata > Mammalia > Sirenia > Trichechidae > Trichechus > Trichechus manatus. The sequence continues at coordinate 964,346 of NW_004444092.1, forward strand.
AGACTTCTAGTCCCCTAAACTATGAGAGAATAAATTTCTGCTTGTTAAAACCTTTCACTCATGGTATTTATGTCATAGAAGCACTGGATAACTAAGACAGCATGATATTTAGAAACAGGTATAAAGAGTTGAAGAAACTTTTAAAAATTTTGAAAATGGTTGTCTCTGAGGAGTGGAAATTGAAGTGGGGTAGTGGTGATCCAGGGGTAGGGTGGTGGATACTTAAAAATTGGCCCCTTAGGGGAAAAAGGCCCCAAGTTTTAAAATATGTTGATTTCTATGGACCTACTATGGTCAATTCATTGCCACCAATGTGTCTTTGTGAACATAAAATTGGGAAAAGACTCATATAAGCTAACTCTATCGCATCACTCATATAGATCTAAAGATGGCTATTTTTTATTAGTTTACGTTAAAACTATGTACAGGTACTACTTTGAAAAATAATAAGTAAATAGTTAAATAAATGTCAGTGAGAACAATGATAAGATACAATGTTTTAGCACCAAATTGGCAAAACAAAAAACCAAAGTATATGGAGAAACAGCCATTTTCTTCAACTGCTGGTAGCAAAGTAAATTGGCACAATCTTTTTGGAGAACAATTTAGCAATATCTATATAAAACAAACATTCATGCCTTTTGATCAAGCAATTTCACTTTTAGTAATCTATCTAACAAAGATACATTTATTTATTCACAAAGATATATTACTTTTTACATTTTTTAAGTGTCCAAATTTTTAAAATATGGTTGGTTAGAGAATTACTAGCGGTTCAAAGTGTCAGCAGTTGAGGTGTGAAAATCTATTTGACTGCACAGAGGTCTAATTCACTAGCTAATTTCTCATGTGTCCATTAGCCAATGTAGATGCAGCTATCAGACTATTATTTTTCCAAATTAAATTAGTTCTGGATGGGTCTGAAGAACTTTTTTTTTTTTTTTAACATTTGATTGTGATTTTGGAGAAAGTTTACATAGAAATTGGGTTCTCATTTAACAATTTCTATACGTATTATACCCACTCCTCACTTATCAACATGGTTAGGTTCTGAAGACCAGGTCGTTATGTGAAAATCGGTGTTATGCAAAAATGGAAGATGAGTACATCAGATCACAAAATGGAGGATGACTACATCATTACATAACTGAAAAAATTACATCATTATATAACTTCCATATTACATAACTGCCAAGCCACTGAGAATCATGGCCCAGCCAAGTTGACACATAACCTTAACCATCACAGACAGAGTTACTCTCACCTCACATCTCGGCATTCGTTACTGCCAGATGTACATTGTTAATGCACAAAATAGATAATAGATTTTTTACTATTGTTGCTAATACAAAATGTCAGATAACAAGATAGTCGATAAGTAAGAAGTGGGTGTATTAAGTGACATTTGTTACACTTTTCACCATGTGTCAGCATTGTCTTTATTTCCATTCTGGTTGATCTGTTTCCATTAATTTAGCTTCCTTGTCCCCCCCTTACCTTCTCAACTTTGGTCTAGGGTAAATGTTGACCATTAGGTCTCATTTAGATGATTATTTAGAGGAGCATGGTACTCATAGGTGATATTATTTACTTTATGAGCCACTCTGTCTTTTGGCTGATCACCGGGAGTGGTTTGAGTTTCATATTTAAAGGGTATCCCAGGGTGATAGTCTCAGCAGTTCCTCTCGTCTCTACCAGTCCAGTAAACCTAGCCTTTTTCATAATTTGAGTTTTGGTCTACATTTTTCTCCCATTCTATCTGGGACCATCTATTGTGTCCCTGGTCAGAATGGTTGGTAGTGGTAGCCAGGCACCATCTAGTTCTTCTGGTCTCAAGGTAGGTGAGGCCATGGTTCATGTAGACTATTAGTCCAGTACACTAGTTTCTTCTTTGAGTCTTTGGTTTCTTTCTTTGTCTTTTACTTGAGTCGTGTAGAGACCAATAGTTGTACCTTAGATGGCCTCTTGCAAGCTTTTAAGACTCCAGACACTACTCACCAAACTAGAACATAGAACATTATCTTTATGAGACATGTTATGCCAACTGACCGAGTTGCCCCCCGAGACTATGGTCTTCCACCCTCAAACCCAGTAACCCAATCCCATGAGATGTTTGGTTATGTCTAGAAAGTATACATAACTGTGCCCCCTAAGTGTTTTATTTTATATATGAATATATATGCAGCATACACTACCATGTATATACATTTGCCTACAGAAACACCTATACATGTGCAATGTATATTATATTTGCTTACCTATACATATATAAGCATACCTCTTTCATGACCAGTGGGATATATGGTTGCCCACCAACATTTTCTGCCTCTCACATTTCTTGGGAAGTTGCTTTCCCTTTTTTAGTTTATGCTTCCATAAGCTGGGTCCTGTTTAAATGCGTGAAATTGAAGAAATGGGAGTTGGTGCTTCATTACTGTATTGACAGGGTATTGTATTACATGTTGTGTCCTGGAGGTGTGATTTTGAAAAACTATTGTCTCTTTTGTCTTTTTACTGGGAGATAAGCCTCATAAGTATATTTCCTGGTTTCTGTGTACTCTCAAGAATGTACTTCTCACAAGAATAAGCTATTTTAGGCTCCATTCATTCTTAGTCGCCATTCTTTCTCAGGCATCATTCATTGCATGCAGGTGTTGTGGCACTCCTGCTCAGCTGTGAGTTGTTGTCCTGCAATCTCCTAGGACTGCTATTCTTGTTTCTGAGCTGTAAGTACTATTTTTGCAGTAAGGAAGAATGCATTGTAGCAGTAATTTTCCTAAGACACAAATTCCTTTGGTTTTATCTATTTGAGGAGGAGGCTTGAATTAGGCAATTTACCCTACTTGTGTACTCTCATGTTTGGGAGGAGTGGACTGCTTTGACCAGGGGCATAAAAAGTATGTAATCAGAAGGCACTCTCTCAAATGGTGGCATTGATAGCTGTATTTTCTTATTGACCTTGCCACTGTAAACAGTTTTACAATGTGGAATTGTAACCACAGGGCAAAAATGACCAACTATCCTTCAGGCTCCAGGCTCGCTCTCAGTAGGCAGCTTTCTGTGTGCTGGGAAAGGAAAAGAAGAGGAAGACCCTCATTTTTTGTGATGTTCAAGCCAGGAGTAAGTGGGGTGCCAGATGAGGTACAGTTCCAAAAGGATAGAAAGCATTTTCCTGTCAATGGATCTAGAAGGCGAGGCAGAGAATGCAGCACTAACAATAAGACTAGAACAAAATTTATGTACAGGCATTGCCAGGTGCCTTTTTGTATTACTCCATGTTTTGAAAATTTTCATGAAATAAAATAAAAAAGCTAAGATAAAACTATTTTATCCTTGTCTCATATCACCATTATTTCCTACCTCTGGTGTACAGTGGGGCATATGTGTCCCACATATGTATCAAAATCCACATCTCATAATAAAAATTCAGAAAGGGTCCTTGAATAAACATGTCTTCCATTAGTGAAAACACATAGTATCAACAAAAAATTAAAATGAAAAAATAATCCAGTCTTGAGAAGGATACATATCTACCTATGTAACCACACACATAGTTTTTGGTTGTTATTACTGTTGTTGCAAGATTGTATATGTTGTGGTTTTTACAAAAATAGTCCCTTATTTTTGTGTACTTCTTAGTGTCATCTTTTATCTTGGTCAAGTTGTGCTGACTTCACCCTTATTCGGTATTGCCTCAGCCATCATCAAAACTAAAAGGTGTCTACTTTCTAGAAAGTGATTCCCTTTCCCTCTCCTTCCCATCCCTGGTAACCACCAAAGAGTGAGATCATACAGTATTAACCTTTTGTGATTGACTTATTTCACTCAGCATAATGTCCTCCAAATTCATCACATTATAGTATATTCTGAAAACTCATCATTATTCTTTATGGCTGCATAGTATTCCATGGTGTGTATTTACCACAGTTTGTTTACCCATTCATCTGTTAATGGGCAGTGTCTTAGTCATCTAGTGCTGCTAAGTCAGAAATACAACAAGTAGATGGTTTTAATGAAGAAAAGTTTATTTCCTTATAGTCAAAGTAGGCTAAAAGTCCAAATTCAGGGCATCAGCTCCAAGGGAAGGCTTTTTCTCTCTGTCAGCCTTCTTCTCTTCAGTGTTCCCTGGACTAGGAGCTTCTCTGCAGAGGGACCCCGGTCCAAAGGACGCGCTCTGCTCCTGGCACTGCTTTCTTGATGGTATGAGGTCCCCCTATCTCTCTGCTCATTTCTGTCTTTTATATCTCAAGAGACTGCCTCAGGACACAAACCAGTCTTGTAGGTCAGGTGCTGCCTTACTAACACAACTGCCACCCATCCTCCCTCATTAACATCATAGAGGCAGGTTTACAACATACAGGAAAATCACACAGTACCAAGAATCATGGCCTAGCCGAATCAATACACACATTTTTGGGGGGACATAATTCAAACCATGACATGCCACCCTTTGGCCCCCCAAAAAATCACGTCCTTACAACATGGAAAACATATTCACCCCATCATATCATAGCAAAAGTGTTAACTCCAAGTCCAAAATTCAAAAATTCCTCTTCTTCTGTGAAATCTAGAATACAAGTTATCTGCTTCCAAGGGTACAACGGCAGAACAGGCACAAGCTAGACATTTCCATTACAAATGGGAGAAACTGGAGGGAAAGAAGGGATAACAGGCACCAACAAGTCAGCAGAATACATTACGTTAGCCCTCAAGGCTTTGAAAATAATCTTCTGTTCTCCGAGACAATTTACACAATGGCCCTGCCCTCCAGACTCTAGGTATTGGCCACAGTCTCTGGATTCTGAGTGGAGGCCCATCAGCCCTGGGCTTCAGCTCCGCCTTCCAGGCCCACTGGGACAGCAACTCTGCTCCCTTGGCTTTAGGCACACCATTCTCTTAGTCCATCGGAATGACAACTCCACCCTTAGAAACACCAGAGGCCATTGCTCCACCCTCTGAAACCCCTGAGATCATGGCCATACCTTTTGAGACTGAAGCAACTCAGCTTCTTGTGTCCCTTGTCTCTTCAGCTTCTGCTTCTGTTTCTTGTGATCTCTTGGCCCTCGGGCCTCATGCCCACATTTGCCTTGCTGGGGCAAGTGTTCCAAAGCTCTGTAGCTCCACCGGTATAAGTGCCCAAAGGCACCCCAATCTGCCAGGAAGCCTCCTGCACACAGGCACTCAGCTCTCTCGCTCCGTGGGTCATCTCCAGCGCCGTCTCGCACTGGTCTCCTGGTTCTGCTGCTGTAGGTTCTCTGCTACTGCTGGTCCTCTGTCACTGCCGTACGTCTATCCATTCACAGTTTTAAAACCGCTTCCACATTTTAGGTATCTGTTAGAGCAGCACCCCACTCCTGGTACCAAATTCTGTCTTAGTCATCTAGTGCTGCTACGACAGAAATACCACAAGTGGATGGTTTTAATGAAGAGAAGTTTATTTCCTCATAGTCAAAGTAGGCTAAAAGTCCAAATTCAGGGCATCAGCTCCAGGGGAAGGTTTTTTCTCTCTGTCAGCCTTCTTCTCTTCAGTGTTCCCTTGGACTAGGAGCTTCTCTGCACAGGGACCCCGGTCCAAAGGATGTGCTCTGTTCCTGGCACTGCTTTCTTGATGGTATGAGGTCCCCCGTCTCTCTGCTCGCTTCTGTCTTTTATATCTCAAGAGATTGCCTCAGGACACAATCCAGTCTTGTAGGTCAGGTGCTGCATTACTAACACAACTGCCACCCATCCTCCCTCATTAACATCACAGAGGCAGGTTTACAACATACAGGAAAATCACACATACCAGGAATCATGGCCTAGCCAAATTGATACACACATTTTTTGAGGGACATAATTCAAACCGTGACAGGCAGTTAGGTTGCTTCCATCTTTTTGCTATTGTGAAAATGTTACAATGAACATAGGTGTGCATGTATATCTGTTCAGGTCAGTAGTTTTAGTTCTCCAGGGTATATTCCTAAAAGTGGGATTGCAAGATCATAGCGTATTTCTATTTCTAGATTTTTGAAGAAGCACTATACCGTTTTCCATAGTGGATGAAGCAATTTATAATCTCACCAGCAGCGGAGCAGGGTGCCAGTCTCTCTGCAACGTCACCAGTTGTTCTCTGTTTTTTTGATCAGTGCCATTTTTGCAGGGGTGAGATAGTATCTCATTGTAGTTTTGACTTGCATCTCTCTGATGGCTAATGATCATGAGCATCTTTTCAAGTTTTTGTTGGCTGCTTGAACGTCCTCTTTGGTGAAATGTTTGTTCATGTCCTTTGCCCATTTTTTAAATGGGTTGTTTGTTGAGTTGCTGAAGTTTTCTATATATTTTAGAGATTAGACTCTTATTGGATATATCTTTCCCAAGGTTCTAAAGATTTTAATGTGATGTTAGGAAGATCAGAATCCCAAATATTAATTCCATTAATTAGTCACTAGATTGTCATTAATTTTATGTACATGTAACAATGACAAAAAAAAGTTAATAACTATCAGTTATTGACTACTTGCTCTAAGCCAGAAACTATACTAAGGATTTTATATACAGTTTGTTTCATAGTTCAATATATTTATAAGGTATTAAATATATATACTCAGTTTAGCAGTGAGGAAACTGAGGTTTAGAGAGGTTAATAAGTAACTTGTCCAAGGTCATAAAGCAAATTAGCAAGTAATTCCAAGCCAGGTCTGTCTGCCTCCAAAGATCTTAATCACTGTTACAATTCTAAAATATGAGCAATAAATAAATTGTAAAGAGTAATGAATTATTCAGTCAAGATTTATTATATTATGAAATTTTATTAAATAGGATTAACTATAGGAATCATTGTTAAAATCATACTATTGCAGCATTAAATGCAATAAACACTCACTGAATATGATCAGCACTGTACAGGCACAGCAAAAGATTTTTTTAATGTGCTCTCTCTTAAGAACCCCTCAAATGTTTATTATCTAGCCAAAAAACAGAGCTATTTATGTTATTGTTTAAGGTATTCATTCATTCTCTCCACTCTACTTCTTCAATGGCTTCCATTGGAGATTACAACTTCTTAATATAATATCTTACATAATTCCTTGGTTTCCTAATACATTTACATCAGAATAGCACCAGCAGTGGCTAATATGCAAACCCCAAGAGATTTCCTAGCACCAGGAGGGCTCTAATTCTCTCCAGTGATTACTGGTCCGCAGTGAATAGGAGCATCTACAGACTGGTAGTCCCTCTGCTTTTTCTGATATGCCCAAAACAATGAGCTGGGCAGTGCCAATTCAGGTTTCTAACTGTCAGACACGGTTGCCGAGGTGTTTGTTCGCTTTTATTAGTCCGTTGTAGATGTTGGCTCTCCTCCCGGATTTTCTGCTTTGTTTTACTAGCTTATGTTTGTTTGTACCATCTGCTTCGCTAGATCCGCACACTCCTCTCCAGGTTATTCATCTCTGTTGCTACAAGTTGGAGTATTTTTTTTGTTTTTTGTTTTTTCTCTCTTTGAAGTAATGGACTCCTGTACTGTATTCATTTTTATACTCAGTTCTCCAATTTTCTGCAGCAGACTTTTCATTTTTGTTGGGAGTTCGTCCTAATTAATTTGATAGACTGGACTAGGATTGCTACTCCAGGTATGGGCTAAGTTGGTTCAACGCATTTTTAAACCAAATATCACATTTAAAATAAATTCCTTTGATTTGTCTTATGTCACTGGAGTCCCTCCTAATAATATATTTGCCCAGGTGGATAACTGATTTATTTTCTGTTTTAAACCACACAGCCAATAGAAATACCAGTGTCTGTGTCAGCAACAAACTCAATGAAGCTGAAGAGCATGTGTAGTATTGAGTTCACTCCCTAATGTAATAAACATCAAAGTAGCTCAAAGCCTAAAAGATAGCAGACACCATCTCTAAAGCAAAAGTAGCTGTTAGAGCCACAAATCTGTCTGTGGTGAAGACAGACTAGCCAGGGAGAGTCCACCCTCAGGGCCAGACAAGAAAACAAAGTCAGCTCCAGTAGCAGGTAAGATGAGGGAGCTTAAAAAGGTGTGATGGAATGGTTTCAAGAGAATGTAGCTGCACAAAAGGCAAAAAACAAACAAAAAGCAGTTTGCCATCAAGCTGACTCCAACTCATGGCAACCCCATGTGTTTCAGAGTAGAACTTCCCTCCATAGGGTTTTATCACTGTGCTCTTTGGGAAGCAGATCGACACATCTTTCTTCCAAGGCACTTGTGGGTGGGTGCAAATCTCCATCTTTTCAGTTAGTGGCGAGCGCTTAACCATTTGTGGCAGCCAGGAACTCTAGGTCTAGGAACAAAAGGCAAAGGTCCTGGAAATTACTTTGTTTATGTGTAAAATCTGACCTCAGAAATCCAGACACAATAACTGTGGTCAATGCCAAGGCTCCACTCCCCAGAAGAAGAGGGTAGTTCAAAGTAGTACACCAAATTAGGATTGTGGTACCATGCACAGGATTCCAAGGGGGAGGAAGTCAGGGAGTTCAATTGCAACTGCAGCACAAAGTGAGGTATGGTAATAAAAATCAAAGCAATAACCCCAGTTTTAGAACTTGGGGACCAAGTTAGCAAAGTGACCTTCAATTATTGCTCACATGCTAACATTTCATTTATTGAAAGGGTCTAATGGCCTTGGAGCCCTGGTGGCACAGTGGTTAAGAGCTATGGCTATTAACCAAAAGGTTAGCAGTTTGGATGTACCAGCCACTCCTTGTAAACCCTATAGAGCAGTTCTACTCTGTCCTATAGGGTCTCTATGAGTCTGAATCAACTTGACAGCAATGGGTTTTTAATGGCTTTAGATTCTAAGTGAATTGAGTCTTCAGTCCAAACTAAGAGCAGATGAATGACGTAGGTCAGAAAACCAAGCAGGTCACTGTAACTGTAGACTTATACAAACCTGACGTTGAGTATTTAAGCTATAGGTGGAATATAAGTAGAACATAAGTCATCACTTGCTATCTCATGCCCATGGAAGGCATCAAAACTCATTCACAGAATGCTTTCACACTGAGAGCACACAGATTCTCTTCAAGCCTCTTAAGCCTGCACTTGAGGCAATGATCACTAATTGATTGGAATTGACATCCCATTAGAATTCAAATCAATTTGCTATCCTTGATTTACCCTTTCCTTTTTAACACTTTGCTGTTAGATTTTCATGGAAAATTTTAAAGGAATGGCTTTATCTGCTGTAGACAGATGCGTGTAGTTCCTTTACCTATTAATATGGAGAAGGTGGCTTGAAAACGTCAGAGGCGCTATTGGAAATTCTGCTGACTGATGAGCACTTTTGCAGGCCAAAAAGCATTTTTTGGATCTTATCTGGAAGACAGTTCTACAGATAAATTTCTTTAAATATTCCCATAGTGTCCTGAGTTAAACTTTTGTTTAAAGGGAACACAGAGACAAACACAGGGAGCTTTTCACTTACATTTATTCAAATGTCCCAGAGGGCTGTTGCTGCAGCTTGGCTATTGAGTGAAAGAGTCTCCTGTGTCTGTAAGCTCAAACACAATCCTTTTCAGGGTGTAAATGAAGCTGGGCACAATTAGGCAGAAAATGATATCTTTAAAGGAAAAAGAAAGTCTATGTAGGCTGCAGTCCAACTTTAATAAAAAATAAAAGAAAGAAAAGCCTTACCCTTGGGTAACAGTGACCTTCAGCTGGGGTAGTAGTAAGAAGCATTACTTTAAAGCATTATATTCCCTGGATTCTCTTTCTTAAAGAATACCACTTCTCTTCTATAAAGAGAAGGTAAAATTAATCTAATACCTATTTAAAACTCTATTAATATACATATTCTAAATTCTGTTGGACCAAGCTTTTTTTAATTGTTAAAAAAAAAAAATTCTATCTTCCCATTGATAAAAGGCTTAAGACAAAGCTTCCACAGACAATCCAGTAGAATAAAATATGACTTCCATAAGATGTTAATTTTTATAATATTTTTCTTTTATTTATTTAAATACTACAATGTATTTAATCCAATGTATTTAGACCCAGTGTTGCGCAGTTTCTCTCCAACATTCTGGTAGATAATTGAGGGATGGTGTCTTTATCCACACTACCTATCTTAATATGTCCTTACTTTATTTTTTTTTTATTTTTTTGTTTTTTCTATGACCATGGTATTTCCAACAATATTTAATAGTGGTCTCGATAACGACGGAATTCCCAAAAACCAATTAGTAAGATTTTGTAGAATTTAATGGAATAATTACAATGGTGCCCAAGAGATTATTGATATTTATAACATCAAAAAGAGAAAGGTAGAAAAAGAATCTTGAAAGAAACTCTAAAGTTCTTTTGAGTTCCATAGCTGTCTAACCAAATAAAATGTGATGTGAGATTTTAGGGCAAAAGGAAGCAAAGACTATTGTGTATTAGTTCTTAAAGAATTGCACCTTCAGGCTGAAATGCCTGCTAATGGCTGTCATTCCTATAACCTTTGAAGAGGTACATACAGCACTTGAGCTCCAAGTTTACCTCTGCCTCAGTGACATAGCGTTTCTTCTATTGGCAAATCTTATTCAGCTCTTTAGGTTTTCTCTTGAAAAATTTCCTAGGGGTTGACTGCTTCAGACAGATAAGACCTCTAGACTGCTCTTGACAAAAATAATTACAGATAGCTGTTTTAACAAATTCCAAAAATTTATAGCTTCATCTTCAAAATATTGTTTGTGCTTCCAGTAATATGTTGATGGTGGGAAGCAGAAGAGTCATTTCTACACATGTGGAGAGTTATCTAGAAATCTTGTAGGTATTCAAGTACTTGAAAACTGCTGAAGGAATGGAACTTTGTTCTGAAAATTCTCAGAAATTGGGACCAGAGATGAACCCTTTGTGTCTGCATGCATTCCTATTAGGTAAGCAGACAGATATAATCCCTATTGTTTTCTGGACTATTTCCATCTCAAAGCAAATCACATAGTGAATTGAAGCTGCTCTCTTTGGAAAGAAATCTTCTGGACACTCTCTATAATGCAGATAACTACAGAAGAAAGATTTCACTCCAAAGAATTTCATTCTTATTACTTTGTAAATTAATGCAGCTGTGGCCGTATCATGGGCTTGAAGCACTTAGACAAGTGTTCTAACAAAACAAAACAAACTTTACCATTATCCAGGAAACGAAAAAATAAATAGAAGTTACTGTGAGATAGATTTTAGCCTAACATCACAGCTAACTCTCAAATAATCAGAACTGTCCTATCACTGAAGAGATGGCCCCGTGATAGGGGGCGCTTCCTATTTACGGATGCTCTTAACCAAAGGCTTTTTGGTTAAATAAGGAAACTCAGCCCATGAGTCCTGACTCTTAAGCTAATACTTTGCAAAGAAAACAAAACAAACAAAAAAAGGCTTTAGTACAACCTGGCAAGTGTCTTCCTTGTTTAGAACTGTTTTTCTATCTAATAAAAGAATGACTGAAACAATGATTGTCAAGTGTGTGAATCGTTGTCAGCTTACACAAAGGTCAGCTTGATGAGCCGGCGACTGTATAAAATTCTTCAGTCCTTATGGGCAATTGGCTGGCAATTTCTTTTGACAAATGATTGAAAGCTACTGAATATCCTATTGAGTGGCTTACTAAGTGTTCCTAAAGTTTGGGATTCATAAACTAATGTTAGCACATTACTAAAGTTTACTGAGACTGAAATTCAGTACTCTACTAAGAAGTTCAACTGTCACATAACACTAGCGTATGCTGTGCATGTGCTTACACATTTCCGTAATTTTAGGGAAGGAATCTTTGTTGTCAGATCATCAACAGGAATATTTTGAGTTGACTGAAACTTTCATTTGCTGTTATTCTTAGTTTTAATAATACTTTATGGTTAGATTATCTTCATGATTATGAATTGAGTTCATGTGAGTTGTTTAGTTCCATGTGCCTTTATTTTTTCTATGACCACAGCATTGCCCTTAAGATTTAATAGTGGTAGAAGTGCATGAATGCATCATTGATAACTTTGGCCTATAAAATTCCAGTAAGTAGACTTTCACATACTAGACACATGAATGCCTTGCTTGTGAAAAAGAATAATCCATACTTCTCTGGCCAAAGTGGTATAGTACTTCACAGAGCAATAAAGAACATATATAATCCTCCCGAAAATATGTCTGCTATGTGACATTTTCTCATCATCACTAGGTACTTGATCTACTGAAATGATCATTTAAGTAGACAGTCTCAAAAAATTCTAGAAAAGTACATTTAAAATCTTGTAATGAACTGGAAGAGTTCTAAGAGCCTTCATAGCCCTATTTTATGATTCCAGCTGCACACTATGGAAATCCTTATCATGTTGGGAGGGGAGATTAGAGAGTAGGTTGAGATGACAGTGTATTAATTTACAAAAAGAAATTCAGTTACACAGCTGCCATCTTTAGGCAGAGTGTGTTTTAGTTCAGAAGAATCATGAGTAGTCAAGATCAGATAGATTCCATATTCCAATATCTCTTTCAGCTGTTACATTTGGGACACAGAGAGTCTGGCCACCAAGCTTATAGGTGAGAATAATTAAAAAGTCTAGCACCTAAAGTGACTAATTTTCCACTCACCTCTTATAAGCAAGGCTAAAAGGAGCTAGAAATGAGGCCACTGGAGAAAAAGACCCAGAGATAAAGAATTTCACATAGACTTGCATGCAAACAAGTGAACAATGGAATCAAGTATACCAATATAGAAGTAAATAGCAACCTTAATAGATAAAGAAGGAAGATTACTAGAAAAGATGTGAGATGTTTTATATTTTAAATCTGGCTTCAAAGTACAATTCTTAGATTAGTCATCATAAAGAGATTTTCTTAATTCAGTATATTTTAAATAAAGAGATTAATTAGAAGATAAAAAAAGTTCAGTTATGAGTAAATCTCCACTCCCCAGTCGCTTGTCTCTGGAGATAAAAGGAAGTACAAGGCAATTTTCAAGTTGCCACAGTCATCTGATGTTAAATCCCTGAATGGCAGACATAAGATCTCAGAATTTAAACAAAGCTCTAGCTCTTATCAATATTGTAGATATCTCACAGTGCAGTAAAGATTGTCCTATAAGCTACAAATGAGTAACAGTGTCCTCTGTCAGACCAGGATATCAAGGGCATATGCATTATGAAAAATGCAATAATCATTTTAGTCAAATTCATTTGAAATAAAGTAAAGGCACATTGAAATTAGACTTACAGTTCTCAATTTCAAGTCCTAACTCTAGTTGCAGGATCCCTGCTGGCACAATGGCTAAGCGCTCAGCTGCTACCAAAAGTTCGATGATCTGAGCCCACCAGCCTCTCCATGGGAGAAAGATATGTCAGTCTGCTTCTGTAAAAATTGACAGCCTTAGAAATTCTATGGGGGTAGTTCTTCTCTGTACTATAGGGTCACTATGAGTCAGAATGGACTCAACAGACAATGAGTTTGGTTTTGGTTTCAACACCAGTTGCAAAGTGTAACCTGCTTCTAATAAGAGAATGCTGGAAATTAAAGAATGCAATGAAATTAAGATGAGTAAAACCTGGAATATCCAATAATCCCCTGGCTCTCTGGGTGTGGACTCTTAGCACTATGGTAATTAGAAAATATTAAAATGCATGTGAGTGGCAATTTCATGGACATGCTACTACTAGTACTAAAGCAACAAATCAAAGCAAGGTAGTAAAAAAAGTGAAAGTTACAATGGCACTAATTCTATTAATAATTGCTTATTTTAAAAAAAGCCTTGCATTTATACTTTCAAATAATAAAATGAAATAAAAGTATGCATAATTTTCAAGGGCTTGACTTTGTTTGGCTCATTCATATCATAGGAAAAGAGACCTAGAAAACTCAAGATTCATAAAAAACTTAGTTAAATCTCTGCAATTAGATTGGGCATAATTCTTTTCCTTGTAAAATGAGAATTTACTGAGAACTTTGACTATGACTTTTGACTTTGACTATATATGCTTATAAAATGTTTTCATAAATGCAATGCCAAATTGTCCATAGTTCTGTTTGCATTTCCTCCTCAAAATATTTGTTTTTGGTGGTGGTGTTTTCCCTGTGGTCAAATCGTGGCATACTCATTGGGATGCAGGGCATGGGGAACAACATCCTGCACTTGGCACAAAAAGCAGCATAAAATATCTTGAGTATAGTGAGTAATTAAAACATACCATACAAGTGGCTTCTCATTCATATTGGATTGAATTTGACTCAACACTTACAATTTTAGAGAATTTCTTAATGGGAATAATATTGTATATAAAGTCCCTTATTAGCACAGGTTCCAGAACTATGTCACCCTTTGACTGAATGTATTATAATAATATTATGTCAATATGATGTTACTAAACTACCATCAGTAGGCCTTCCAACATGAGTTGCTCTGACCTAGTGGGGAAGGGCAATATTCACCAGCACCCATCTTGGCGTCTTTATCACAGCACAACCAAATCAGGCAAAAAAGATACACAAATTTAAAGTCATCATATAGGATATTCAGGCCCAAAATATGTAATTCTCAGAGAGAAGGGTTGTAGGATCTAAATTATCCCACAGTGACTGCCTGAGCTAATAAATGCATTCGATAATTTCTGAACTCTCCACTTCACTTTGTCAGTGTAGCCAGAACTATGTTTACAGAGTCCCACACAAGGCTTTAAATTGACTTATTTGTAATATACTGCAGATAGTACTTCCATTTATTACTGGGTGTTGCTTTGCACTGTATCATAACGTCAGCCTTTGGACAGCAATCTGAACATTTTTCACTCAGTGGCCTCTACTTTATAGGCAGTACTATGTAGTTATTACCTACCAATATAAAACAACAATTTCAATAATTTCAATGAATAATGCACATTAACAGCTTGTAATATTATTTTAACACACTGAAGTTAAAATGAGTTTGCATTATTTTTAACACACCACAAAAACTTAGCTAAAGCCTTTAAATAAAAAGATATCTCCTCCAACTATACATTAAGTCACTATATGCTTCATGTCAGTAAGTATTCATACAGCTCCTACCAATTCAACTTCTTTAGCAATTATAAATTGGCTATAATTTCCAAAGCTGGTCTCAGTCCAATGAATAAATTTTCTAGAACTAAGCTAACCTATTTTAAATGTCCATGCACTGTAATTTTCAAAAATCTTAAGAACTAAAAAATTTTTGTGTATAAAAGGAACGCATAAGAAACAAATATTGCATAATGTGTTATGTTTCCATTTTGGATTTTCATAATTATCTGATTAAAACTATTCCTGTGAACATAGAATTTCTGAAATAGCTTAAATAATAATCTTTCTTAAAATCATTTTCATTATACAATAGTATTTCTGAAATGGAACCTAGTGTGATGGTAAATCTTTATTAGAATTTTATAAGGATTTGTTTTTATTCATTACTTACTTCTTTTACTCCTTCTTTCCAAAAGCAGCATCAGGCTATTAGAATGGTTTAGTAGATTTATCTTAAATTTTGCCAAGAATTAGAATGCGTGTGGCCTTGACCAATCTCATTAGCCTAATGATGCTGAGATATATGAGGCTTTTGTCATCCTACCCCATATGGGGTCTGGCTTCAAGGGAAAATGCAGTCATCATAAAAGGACCTCAGCAGATGACAACTGCACCGCAGTCTGTTCAAATGCCAGGCATCAAATCTCTATCTGCTAAATTTACAGATTCTAGTTCCAAACTTAGGTTCTTTGTTTATCCACAAAACATTCATTTACATTTCTTTCCTTTCATATACATCAGCCTTTTTGTACACCACTCAGGAGCATACTTGAATCTTCCTGAAGATGGTCTATGCATTGTCTTTGGAATATGAATCGAATCTTTCACACCCCATAGTTCCCTTTCTTTACCCACACACACACAAAGGCCTCATTTAATTCAGAGGAAACAAAGTTTCTAGTTTAACCAAGTTTTTTAAATCCTATTACCAGAAATTACATTTTTGCCACTTTCCACTTTTAAAAAATTATTTTTGTTGTTGTGTTTTTCTGTTTTTGTTTTTTATGATGACTCTTCTAATATCACATTGCCAATGAGCTATGTTGAAACACCCAATGTACCCTAACTGGTTCAATCATTAACAGCCAGGTACTGGGTAGAATTTTGCGGGAATGTTGTCTGAAGATAGATAACATTTACCTCTGTAACACGTTAGTGATATTTTTATTTACACTTTTCCATCTTGCTTCACTGTGAAAACCTTTTGAGGAAGTATTATCAAGCTACCGAGTCATCTACATATTCTCTCTTTACTTTTCCCTTGCTTTCATTCAAGAAAAAAAAAAATGTAACCATTATGACAAAAAATAATAATATCTGAATACTTTAATGATTCCAATTGTCATGATCTTATCTTATTCTGACTTTGGCAGTTATTCTCATATGTATCCAAGATAACCTACCCTACCCAGTCTAGACATCTCTTCTTTCCTATCCATTTCTTTTTATAATACTTTATACCCATGCAGTGCCTTTCATCCAAAGATCTCAAAGGGGTTCTTTTTCTCTAATATGCCTTTATATTCTCTAGAGAACCAAAGAAGCTTTTTTAATTTTTTTATCGTAGCTCTAGCTTTCTTTTATGGGGTGAAATCTCGTCCGGTTGCTAAGAAGCATAGATTTGAATACACTCTCTAGCAGCTTCTACCCTTCCGCTTTTAAAATGGTTATTCTTTTTAATCCATTGAAGTGCATTTGACTATCATTTTTAAAAATCTGCCTTTAAAAGTCAAAATGTAACTCTCTGGAAACCAATGAATCTCATTGCCACGGTATGGTAGGTTCCCCTGCTTCGAGATCTATAATCACTTCTTCAGTGTCAGTAATAAAATGCTTCGGTAACCTCTCCCAGCCCCTTGGCAATCTGCCTACTAGTGTCAGACCATTCTCCCCGACAATCCTACTACTCAAAGAGCCAAGAGTGATGGGGCTGCTGCCATGGCAATTTGGAGCATTGAAGTCCTGGAAGTCTATTCTTTGTTTTATATGAGATATTAGCTGAAGAGTATACACCATGTAATTAAGAGGCTTATTTCATTACCAAGTTCCCGAGTCTATTTTCCCCTCCTATATAGATTTTTCTATCTATATAGGTCCTTTATTTCTAGACTAACAAATGGATTCTTATCCTGCCTCATGTATCCAATGAGCACTCTCTCATTACCTTGCCCAAGTTTACACAGAGTCCTCAGCTATCCGAATAATTGTTGTTGAACACCAAGTATACATGAAAATTTGCATAAATCTGAAATTTTGTTCCTCCTTCCCAGTAGACCAATTCAGTTAAACACGTATTAATCATTTACTATATGCCAAGCACTAGGCTACGTATTGGGAATACAGTGATAAAGGAAATCTCATTCTTGTTTTCAGAGAGATCACCATCTAATGGAGATGTCAGATACATAAACAGAAAAATAAACAAGATAGTTAGGCGCATAGTCAGAGGTATTCATCAGGTATTACGAGAATATGAAGAAGGGCTGTTTCCCCAGTTGGGAAGGAATGTTAGGAGGTCAGGAAAGATGTTCTGGAAAAGAGGAAGTCTGAGCAGATGCATATAAGATGAGTGGGATTTAAGTAGGCAGAGAGTGGCGAGCAAGCATCATAAGAAAAAAGGAGGCACAAATAATAGCATGGAGGTGAGAAATAACCAGGAAACTACTAGTTTGCTGTTATTTAAGTATAAAATCTAATTGAAGAATGCCAGTATGAATAGGGAAAGAAGTTGACATGAATCAGTTCACAAAGGTCACATGCAGCCTTTTGAATTTGCAAAACGGATAACGAACACTTTGGTTTTGCAGAACCTGAAGCCTCAAGCTTGAGTATAGTATTAACAGAAAGTACTAGCAAAGTGTGATAATGAAGCCTATCCCTATCAAGCATTATAAAGATAGAAACGCAAATATCTGGTCAAGGATCCTCCAGGGCAGTGAAAAAGTCATAGGTTCTAAGCTGGGTGGCAAGTTACCCTCAGCTGTAAGAAGGACCCAGAGTGAAGAAAGTATTAGAAATTGCAAAAGTGCTCCAAAAAAAATGCATGACAATGATTATATTCTTTTGAAATGGCAGAATCATAGTCCATGAAGTTCAACAAAGTTGTAGGTCCCAATAGAGACTAAGACCCAAGGGTGTATGAGCCATTGTGCATGTCCAAACATGCTGTGTCATACCCAATACAACACAGATGCCATCACCTTCCTCACCAAAAATTGTCCCTTTTTTCGGGTTTGACTTTACCCCTTTGTTTGCCAGTAAAGTGTGGTATGCTTAAAGAGAAAGAGGTCCCTTAGCAGAAATACAAAGAAGAATGGATCTCCCCCAAAAAGCAATACCAGCACCTTGCATTGCCTTTAGTCCTAAATCAACAAACAGAAAAATGGTGCCCATATATCATAGATAAGATCACTGATTCACAGACTGAAAAAAGAGAAGATTAGGCAACTAATTGAAGGTCATAGAGAAAAATCAGTCATCTCCAGATTGGAGTGCACGCCTCTGACTCATTGTTTAAAACTCCTCATTATATCACTTATCTAATGGAATGTTGTGGGTTAATCTACAATTGCACTTTGCCAAAATCCTTTCCAAAAATCTTTAGCTTGACATTGATCTAAGATAACAGATGATGCCTGAATGATAAGGAAGATTTCAGACTTTTTATCTCATTTTGTGATAATAAAAATCTGAAAGCTTTGTTAAGAAAACTGGTGATGAGCCAGGCTCTGCTCAAGACTCTGGTAAATGTTCTGAGAAATAGGGAACCGTAGAGTTAAAAGGAGTTGGTAGATTTCTAACGGAACACTAGCCTCTTCAGATGATCTGTAATTCGTATATTTTATAGCCTACTTGAGATGTGTTCCACAGCATTTCTTTTAGTTACTGAGAGCTTTGACAGTAGTTAATTGCCCAGTGAAGGCATTTATCATTCCAGGTTTGTCATTTAAATAGAATGGTACAGTCTGCACAATTCTTTTCTGCATATTTGGACCTAATAAGATGTAGAAAAGTTTATAACGGAGTAGGAAAGAGGTAGAGTTTTGAGTAGGTCTTCCCCCCAACTGCTACTAGAAACAGCTACTAATGCACAGCAACCTATTATGAGAGTTCCTCAGCTCTCAAAATAAATCTCTGAAATTAGAAAGAAAAAAATTTAAAAAGCATAGTTTTGCTATTTATCCAATTTTTTTTAATATCAAAATGTTATATGGATATATTTATTGATAATTCTAATAATTAATTATATAAGATTGTAAAAAAGAATGGTATTTCTATTTCTATACACGGTCTCAATAGTCAAAGCAACAGAATTCTCAAAATAACACTATAATATGGAACTTGGAGCAGAAGACTACTATCTAAGTACATTTATTATTTTTAATAGAAGAGGGGCCAATAGAATGTGAGAGTTGGAAGGAATATTGGACACCATTTAGTTTTACCCACTTATTTTAGGGAAATTGAAATTGAGACCCAGGAAACTCTTTTACTGATTAAAAGCCATGACTCAAATCCAGATCCCCCTATTTCCAAGCTGTATTGAAGAGCTTTCTTCAATTCAGCCCCTCCTCTTCCTCATACCTCTTTGTGCTTCCCCAATGGACCACTGCAATATCCTCTCAAAACCATTAATCTGAATTAAATATAACCTCCTAACTACCAATCCCAAATGACTTCATTTCACTCCCTATTTTCCTTGACTGCTCTGTACTTTTTTTACTTTGATGACCATTCACTCTTTTGTAATACTCCATTCATCGATTTCTTCAAAAAATTTGTGGAGTGCCTACTCTGTGTCGTGATCTCCCTCAACTTTCCCACACAGTACTAACCCTTTTCCTTCCAACTTGGCCGGTTCTGTCTGCTTTACTGACGTCATTTTTTCTTCCTACCATCTAAATGTGGACATTTCTCAAGGTTTTTCTTGCTTGTTCTTTTGAATACTTCTTCATCCATAACTGTAATCCAGTTCAACGAATCCAGCCATCATCCTCTGTGACTGACTGGCCAAAGTGGCATTTCTAGCCCAAATCTCCCCAGAGCTTGGACTGCCTCCCCACCCAGCAAGTTTTCAACTGGAACCTCGTAAGTCACATTAAACTAAACCCTTCTGAAACTGAATCATCTCTCGTCCTCCCCTAAACCTACTCCCCCAGACTTTCCTGTCTCTATTCAAAATGTGCCCACATTCAATCAAGAAGGCCCTAATGCAGAGACCCATGCTTAAGAGACTCCTCTGAGGCTGCAGGTTAGCAAATCACCCAGTGCTACCAATTATCTCTGCACATCTGCTCCTTCTTTTCCACTCCTACTGCTTTTGCTTTAGGCTCCAAGTCTTGACCTATTTCCCCCCCTTCCCTCTGGCTCAATTATTATTATGAAAATCTTCAGACATACAGAAAAAATGAAAGAATAACACAGTGCTCACTTGTATATCCATAAATCATATACAATAATTTGTAGCATTATATCGTGTTTGCCTTTTATATATCTATATATGGATCTAGTTATAGGGATAGGGATATGAATAGAGATAGGGATGGCATGGATATGATTATAGACATAAACAAGATGTAGATGTACATATATATGTGCCTAGTTACTATCCAGTTGACTCCAACTCATGGAAACCCCACACGTACCAGAGTAAAGCCACTCCATAGGGTTTTCTATAGCTGATTTTCCAGAAGCAGATCATCGAACCTTTCTTCCGAGGCACCACTGGGTGGACTTGAACCTCCAGTCTTTTGGTTAGCAGTTGAGCACACTAACCATTTCAGCATCCAGGGACTCTCATACATATCCATACTCATATCCATATCCATACTCATATATAGAGAGAGAATAAACACATAGACATATATATACACATATAACTGGACAATCTGAAAGTAAAGGACAGATATCATGAGGCTCCTCAGCATAAATCTCTTAATAAGAATTTTCTCCGCAATACCATTATCATGCCTAAATATTAACAATGATCCACTAATATTATATAAAATTCAATGTGCATTAGAATATCCCCAGTGGTCTCCCAAATTGCTTTTACAGCTTAAACCAGACCAAAACAAAACAAAAAGCCACTTAATTCAATCACATTTCACAAGTTGTCATTTCTCTTTGATCTCCTTTTCACTTCCCTACCTCCTCTTTATTTTTCATGACATTGTACTTTGTCTTAGAGAATGTCATAATCTGAATTTGTCTGATTTGTTTCCTTGAAGTGCCATTTAGCTCTTTTCTCTTCCCCCTATAACTTGTAGAGGCCTAACCTGTTCCAACTGCTTTCTAACTGGTCTTCTTTATTTCATCTAACTTTCCCAGCCATATCTACCTGATGACTCTTTAGCTCTCCTCTCCTCATGTTTTCATTCCTCTGCTAAAAATCCACCTTGTTCCCAGTCCTCTTTCAGACAAATTCCAGACTCTTTAGTTTCCCTTTTAAGATCTTCTCAAGCTGGTCCTGATCCACTTCTATGATTTTATCCCTTATCATTCCCCTATGTAAACCTTGGTTTCAGACATATTGCTCCCCAGAGCACACCAAGAACTTCCTTACGTCTCTGCCTTTGCTCTTTCTGATTCCAGGACACTCTCACATCTCTTAGTCCTACCTTCAAGACCTAGCTTAAAGAATTCCTTCATGAAGTGCCTTTAGATCACTACAGGGATTACAATTATATTCTTCCTCTGAATTAATAGTCCTTAGTGTTCATATCATTTGACAATTACCATAAAAATACAGTAGTTATATACTGCCTCAAAACGGCTACTTAATATTTACTTATAGATTATTCATTGCTTGTATTGTTACACAATTTTTCAAGCATTAATGCTTTGTCCTTCAACCATATTTTAAGATCCAGTAGCATAGCGCTCAAGCAAAGCTCTATTTACACTGGCAGACAATTTCACCTAATAGGTATTCAATGAGTATCTCTTACTTGATGGAATGGTAAGAGTCCAAATAAGAAGACACATGAGAAGAGAAATCCAACCTTATAGTTTGCAAAAGGCTTAATCTCAATCAAATCATCACAAATATTCAATAATTTGAATTTCACATACTAAGCAATAATAAATCCCAAAGCCAAGTGCAGTAGACTGAAAAATGGGCCCCCAAAAGATATCCATGTTTTACTCTCTAGAACCTGTAAATGTCATGTCATATGGCTAAAAAGCCTCCCTGCAGATGTGATTAAGTAAAAGTTTTTGTGATGGGGAGATTATGCTGGATTATCCAAGTGGGTCCTAAATGCAATCACCTGTATCCTTATAAGAGCCAAGCAGAAGATTTGACCACATGCAGAGGAAACGGTGATGTGAAGACAGAGCAGAGAGAGATTTGAAGATGCTTGCTTTGAATATTGAAACCTTGCAGCCACAATCCAAGTAATGCTAGCAGCCACCAGAAACTGGTAAAGGCAAGGAACAGATTCTCCCCTAGAGCTTCTGGAGGGAGCACAGCCCTCCTGACACCTTGATTTTGGTCTTCTGGCCTCCAAAACCTTAAGAGAATAAATTTCAGTTGTTTAAAGCCCTCTAGTTTGTGGAAATTTGTTGCAGTAGCCCTATGTCTTAGTTACCTAGTGCTGCTATAACAGAAATATCACACACGGATAGCTTTAACAAAGAGAAATTTATTTTAATAATTTAGTCTAGTAGGCTAGAAGTCCAAATTCAGGATGTCAGTTCTAGGGGAAGGTTTTCTCTCTCTGTCAACTCTGGAGGAAGGTCCTTCTCATCAATCTTCCCCTGGACTAGGAGCTTCTCCGCGCAGGGACCCCAGGTCCAAAGGACACACTCTTCTCCCGGTGCTGCTTTCTTGGTGGTGTGAGGTCCCTATGTCTCTCTGCTTGCTTCTCTCTTTTATATCTCAAAAGAGTTTGGCTTAAGACACAATCCAATCTTGTAGAGCTCATCCACATAACTGCTGCTAGTCCATAACTCATTAATTCATTAACATCTTAGTGATAGGATTTACAACACATAGGAAAATCAAACCAGATGACAAAATCGTGGACAGTCACACAATACTGGAAATCATGGCCTAGCCAAGTTGACAGACATTTTGGGGGGACACAATTCAATCGTGACACCCTAGGAAGCTAATACATCATGTTTTATAAATATATTCAGTCACTGATAGCCTCAAGTAGAGGAACAAGCACTGGACATGAGGTCAAAGAACCCAAGTTCAAGTCGCAGCTCTGCTCTCACTAACTATATGCACTTAGGCAAGTTACTTAAATTACTTTTGATTTCAGTTTTATTGCCTATAAAATGGGAATAATGACGCCTACCTTTTCAGTTTGTTGGGGTAGGGGCAGGGATGAAATCATAGTGATGTAACTTCATTAACTCAATCCCTAGAAGTTGGGATAGTCTCAATAACTGTTAGTTGAATCTAATTTATGAGACTTCAGTTCCTTGATTGAAAGTAGAAGCAGCAGCAATGGACTTCATGTTAAAAGACACGCTCTTCATATGCTTGAAATCCAGTTACTCTAAGAATTTTGAGGTATTAACTATAAATATTAAACTTGCCAAAAATACAAATATTCACTGAAATGTGTAGAGCATAAACTTGCATGTGCAAGGTGACTGCTCTGACCGTCTTAGAAAGGATAGAGAATTTCATGACCAGAGCAACAGCACGGGCTTCAAAGGCAGAGGGACCTCAGTTGGAATTCTGCCTGCCCCACTTACAGGCTTGGCAAATGTGTGCAACTCTGGGTAAAATGTAAATAACAATAATACATACTTCAAAAGTGACATTATTAAATGAGGTAATCCATGTAAAGTACTTACTCTAATGCCTAGTACCTAGTGAGTGCTCAACAAAGAGTTACTGTATATTGCTATTTCTTAGTACAAATCCTAAGAAAACAGCTTTTTCCAAAGTTCTCAAAAGTAAGAAATGGACATTTCCAAGCCATTTCTTCCCTCATCTTACTCTTTGCTGTGACTCATTCTGTGGAATCATAACCTTTCTCAAACGCTGTTCTTTCCAGTCTCTGATCACTTGCCTGTGCTGTGCCTTCAGTTCTGGAAAGGACCCTTCCTCTTTACCTGCCCAAGTCCTAAACCATTTGGTTCCAGATTGTCATTTTCAGTCTATGGAGGCACCCTTATTCTCCTTTGATCTCCTACAGTGACATCTATATCACATTTAGTTACATACAGTGACTTCTACTTACTTTACTTTCTACAATAATGTGAAGCCAAGTAAATTATAAAATTTTGAGGGCAAGGATGATGTCTTGTTCCCTAACCTCGCTCAGTATCATAACAAAAACTATTTGTTGAATTAATATTGGTAACTGATCATGACAAAATAACTTTCTAGAAACTCATAGATTATGTGAAACTTTACATAAAGATAATTTTTATTCATAGGTTATGAATCATCTTTTCAAAGGTAGAAGAAAAACACACTTAAGCTAGATGAGATCAGATTAAATTAGAACATTCATTTCTAAAGCTTTCCTGTACCTACAAGGCATTTAAAATGACTAATCATAATTTTAACCATTTGTGAAAGGGTACAGGCTATTTTTTGTTTGTTTGACCAAAAAACTATTAGGACTTTTAGGTTTCAAATGACAAAAACCTAAAACAATTATTTAAGGGAAAAGGAGAATTTACTGGTTTGTATAACACAAAAATGCAACATCACTTCTGTTTTGTTGTTGCTGTTGTCTGGCTTGACATTAAATGATATCATCAGGGCTCCGTTTCTCTATATCTTTCAGCTGTCATCAGTTCCAGTATTGGCTTCAATCTCAAGCTACACAAGGAAGCAAGGTGGTGGCAGCAGCTCCAGCCTGCATGCTTCTAGGTTCAGTTTCAGAAGAGCAGCAATATTCTCCTTCCCAACAATCACAAAGAAAGCCCCATGGATCCTGTTGGTTCTGGTTGAGTCCCATGACTACCCCTAAACCAATCACTGTGGCCAGAGGAGGCAACTAACAGATTTACTTAAGTCTACATCTCTCACAGGATGTTGGGGAAGGGGGTGGAGTTAGTTGGTTTCTCAGAACCACACAGGCTGAGAGTGGGAGAAGCGGGGCTCCTCAGAGGGAAACCAGGAAACAGGTATCTGAGGGAGTTTGAATGGATACATGTGGAAGCATTTCCAGAACTCACAGTCTGCTCTGCCCCTAATAATCTTTCAAGAAATACTCATTCAGTGATATAGACAGATAGATAGCTGCCATTCAATTGACTTCGACTCATGGCAACCTTATGTACAACGGAATGAAAATTGCCCAGTCCTGCATCATCCTCACAATCACCAGTATGTCTGAATCCATCTTGTGGCTATTGTGTCAATCTCACTGAGTGTCTCCCTTACCCTTGCTGGCCCTCTATTTCACCAAACATAATGTCCTCCTATAGCAATTGATACCTCCTGATGATTTGTCCAAAGCATGCGAGTTGGACAATGTTCCGTTTTGATCCATAGGTTTTCACTGGCTGATTTTTGGAAGTAGATGGAGAGGCCTTTCTTCTAGTCTGTCGTAGTCTGGAAGCTCTGCTGAATCCTGTCCACCACTGGTATTTGATATACTAGTGCATGCACACCTTCTAGCATCACAGCAACACGCAAGCCACCACAGTAAAACAAACTGACAGACAGGTGGTGGTCAGTGACTTAAGTGGATCTCTTTTTCCATTATATGCTAGGACTATGTTTCTGAGCTTTTAAAATGTCATGGTACATAGAAAATAATAGTAGTTCTGTGTTACACTGAAGGAAGAAGTCTGCTTGCCACTAGAGATCAATGGCTGCCCTGGCCACCTTATGTGCTGAGAAAGTCAGTATCTCAGCCCCCTGTAACCCACTTCCTCCATCCCTCAAATATTGAATGAATGCCCAGTACCTGCCAAGTACTTTTATGGGAGCTGGAACTTCAGCATTAACAAAAACCTCTGACCTCAAGAATCTGGACTAGGTGTTGGGGAGTGGGAAGGGGGAGAATAAAAGTAAAAAAACAAGCAAATTTATAAAACTTAAGATGGTGATAAGCAGTGTAAGGGCAATGTGAAGCGCTGATAGAGAAAGGGTTGCTAGTTTCTATAGGGTCATCAGAAAAGATCTCACTGATAAGGTGAGGGAGTACCTGGGGAACACCATTTGGGGCAGAGAAAGCAGCAAGTTCAAAGACTCTGAGGTGTAGTCTACCTGTGGGCTGAGAGAAAATGCGGGAAGATGAGGTCAAAAAGGTAGCAGGAGGCCAATCACATAGGACTCTGTAAATTGAAGTAAGGACTACAGGACTTATTCTGAGTGAAATGGAAAGTCATGATAAGAGAGTTTTGAGCAAAAGGCTAATGAATGTAATCTGGATCTTCATTCTAATTGGGTTACTCTGTTTTTTATGTATAGAATAGACTATAAGGGGGCAATGGCAAAAATAGGGATATAGTTAGAAGTCTACTTCTTCACGTATTCAACCCTTATACTTTTTTAATACCCCTGTTTCATTTCCTCAGGGAAGTCTTTCCTACCTCCTATATGCTCTTACATCCCATGAATCTATCATTTATGCAGCACTTGACATACTTGCAACCTGATATTTATTTGTACGATTATCTGATTAATATTTGCCTCCTTCACTGGTCTGTGAGCTCCATCAGGGAAGGGATCCTATCAATTTTCTCCCACCCCAATGGCTAGCTGAAACCCTGGTGGCATAGTGGTTAAGAGCTATGGCTGCTAACCAAAAGGTTGGCAGTTCAAATCCACCAGGTACTACTTGGAAACCCTATGAGGCAGTTCTACTCTGTCCTATAGGGTCACTATGAGTCAGAATAGATAGCGACGATGGGTTTGTTGCTGTTTTGCTTTGTTTTTTAATGCTTAGCAGAGTATAGAACACATTTGGTGCTCAATAAATGCTGGTAAAAGGAAGGAAGGAAGGAGGGAGGGAAGGAGGAAGGAAGGGGGAAGGAGAGAAGGAAGAAAGGAGGGAAGGAGGAAAGGAGGGAAGGAAGGAAGGAGGGAAGGAGGGAAGGAAGAAAAGAAGGAAGGAGGGAAGGAAGAAAGGAGGGAAGGAGGGAGGGAAGGAAGGAAGGAAGGGAGGGAGGGAGGAAGGAAGGAAAATATTGACACAAGAGTATTTTGAAGATTCCTGCATAATTGCTCCAAAATAATGCAATAATCTGGGGCAAACAGAGTGGGATTTTTAGCAAAGGATGCAGGAAAGGTTATGTCCTACCATCCAAGGGAAGTGTGGTTTACCAAAATATAGCAGTAATAGCTAACATTTATTGAGAGCTTACTAGGTCCCAAGCACTGGGCTAAGTACTTATTACAAATTATCTCCTTGAATTCTCTCAACGACCTTAAGAGTCTGTATTACTACATTTTTCAGATGAGGAAATGTACTGAGAGTAATCACTTACACAGCCAATAAGCTGCAAAGCTGAGGGTCTGAACTCTTGTGCTTAACTGCCATGTACTATACACACTGCCTCCTGCAGGGACAGTCAATAGTAATTTTATTAAAGATTTAGCTCTTGCAACCCCATTCCTGCAAATCCATTGTGTCAAACAAATAGCAGGGTTCAAAATGCAGATGAATTTCTGCTGCATATCTAGTGTGTACATTTCCCCAGCAGAAACAATTCCAATCAGTGTCACACAGATTCAGATGAAATTTTAATGAGGCACAACAAGTAAAAAGGGGGAAGGTAAGAGAATGAAAAATCAGAGCCACCTAACAGTGGAATCTAAGAAATTGTATTTGCTGCAGTATAAAAGTACAAAATAGAATCTTTATCTCAAACACCATTTAATAGACTTTGGTTTGTTTAAGTGGGACACAGAATATAATTTAATGTCACTTTGAGGCATAGAATAATTCTTATTTCATGATGTTCAGTAAGAACAATAACTTTCACAAAATGAATCTCTCCTTTTGATAAATCTTTAGAGAGAAATCGGAGAAAAGTCAATTTAAGGCTATACTTTGGGATTCTTTCATCACAGCTGCATAATGAAATATGGAGTTTCTAAATTATTTATGGAAACTTTCATCATTTAAATCTTTCCAGTGAATTTCATTTTTACCAAGGAGGAACTTTCTTTTTTTCTCTTAAAAATATGTATGTATATGTGTATATATATTTAGAGATAGAGACAGAGGTACACACATATGTAGACATGTATGTATCTGTAGATATGGATATACATATGTATGTTTATATGTATAGGTATGTGTGTATATATGTGTGTCTCTGTGTGTGTCTATATCTCCTCGTAAACATCTGGTAAGAATGTAAACTGGTTTAATCTTTTTTGAAGGCATCTAGGGAGTACACATCAAATTCTTATAACATACATTATGTTTAACCCAATAATATAAAGTCTAGGCATTTATCCTAAGACAATACTGAAATACTTAACTGCAAGTATAGTTATCCTAGTACGGTTTATTGTAACAACAAAAACAAAGATCCGACTTAATTACCTCACAAAAAGAGATGAGTCAATAAATTGTGGCACATCCAGACACTAGAATACTATGCAGCCATTATAAATAATGTTGTAGAAGTACGTTTATCAACCTAGGACTATGTATCTCAATATATTATTAAGACCAGGCAGTTTTAAAATAATAAACATATTTTATTTGCACCTTGGTAAAAGCATACATAAAAAACACCAAAACCCAAACCCGTTGCCATCGAGTCGATTCCAACTCATAGCGACCATATTTATATTATGGACAAAAATAAATATGAAAGAAAATTTATCAAAACAATCGTATAGAAGGCTGGGATTATGGATTATTCTTCTATTAAGTGTGTGTGTGTACACATATTTATGTTGTGTTTGTGTATATAATTTACGTATGTGATGTATGTGTATGTATATATGTGTTTGTGTGTATAAGATTTTCACAATTTTCTAATGGTAAAAAATGGCCCTGGTACAAGTTTCTTTCTAGAAATAAAACTACCAATGTTACTTTTTAAAAATCTAATCCTTATAGCCAATTACCTTAAAAAAAAACCTATGAGAAAAATATATTACCAAAATCAAATAAGATATTTCATTTTAATACAGTGAATAAAATGATATTTATCCAACAGTATTCCTAATTATATACTGAACCATAACTAGATAATGGTCGCTTATTCCTTTTTACAAAGATATCACACATTAACAAGTCATTTTACCTAATCTGCATTTTCCCTGGGTCTTTTAAGAATGTTAAGAAGTTATGTCAAGTGTTTTACTATAGTAAAAATACCCACTGTGTTCCCACTCAGCTTGTTAAAAAAATCAAAGAAAGAAATTAAGTTAGGTTGGCATGAATTGTTTTTAATGAACCCATGTTGCCTCCTAATTATCACATTATTTTCCTCCAGATGTTTGCAAATTGAGTGAGCACAGACATTCTCTTTGTTGAAATGCACCGTGAAAGCCCTGGACAATAGAACGCATTTCAAAGCCTTTGAGTTACTGGGTTTGCTAGCATTTAAAATGGAGCTTATCTGGCTGGAAGAAAATGTGCCATACCTTAAAATATGACTACAGTCATTAAAATTGGCTATGTAAAGGTAGTGGAGCTAAAGATAGAAAAACCACTGAATCCTGCACACAGGGAAGACCCAAGATCATCTTTTCTTAATCACCCACACAAATAGAAGGTAGTAGTGGCATGAATACCAAACGTATGGTTATACAGACGTAGATTTCAATGTATATAGCTACTAGTAAAAATACACACAAATATCTATAATTTGGCAACAGGCTGATCATAATTGTTATAATTAATCCAAAGTAAAATTAAAATTTGTGTTTCCAAATCAAGTCCTACCTGACAAAGTAGTTTCATTGCAACATATAATCTCTTGGTGCATAATTGAGACCTAACTTCATGTAAGGTAAACAAGGAACTAAAGCTGCATTTTTTTTTCCTACAACTTTTATCTCATATCAGCAATAGCAGTGAGTGGGCAAAACACTTGCCAAGATAGTTGACCTCTGTGTCTCTCTTTATCTACAAAGCAAGGTTAATGATACCAGGCTGGGAAAAGAGTTTAATGAACGAATGTGACACACTGTGACAACAGAATGCTAACAAAATAAGTAGTAATGTATTATCAAAAAAATTGAACATAAACATGTAATCTTTTAAATATTACCTTTGGACTGTAACAGAAGTAGACTCAAGAGACCCTGCAAGACTTATAGAACTGATTAAGTTCTCTTATAACCTAAAAGATACGAACCCAAACCAAAAACCAAACCCATTGCCGTCGAGTCAATTCCGACTCATAGCGACACCAGAGGACAGAGTAGAACTACCCCATAGGGTTTCCAAGGAGCACCTGGTGGATTCAAACTGCTGACCTTTTGGTTAGCAGCCATAGCTCTTAACCACTATGCCACCAGGGTTTCCTAAGAGATATAAATGCCTGTTTATTCACTCTTGGCCAAACTGGGCAAGTCAGCACTTTTATAAATCTAATGGGATAATATTGGTGGCACAGTGGTTAAGAGCTCAGCTGCTAATCAAAAGGTCGGTAGTTTGAATCCACCAGCCACTCCTTGGAAACCCTATGGGGCCATTGTACTCTGTCCTATAGGGTCACTATGAGTTGGAATCAACTCGACAGCAATGGGTTTTTGGTTTTTGGAATGGGATAGCATTGGAAATTTTGTAAAATTACAAGGTAAGTCAGGTTTCTCTTTATTGGTCCTACTAGCTGGTATTCAGTTTCTTCTCCTCAGAAATATTTTTGAGAGAATGAGAGAGAAGCTGGGATTCACCAGAAAAATATTTTATTGGAGTCAAATTCTCTGAGCCGGTTGATTATGTCACTATAGAAATTCAAAAGAAGGAAATAAGAAAGAAAAGGAAGGAAGAAGAGGGAGGTAAAGAAGAAAGGAAGGGAGAAGGAAAGTAGGGAAGGAAAAACAAAAAGAAAGCAGAGGAAGGGGAGAAGAAAAAAAGACAAAAGAAACTCAAACTTTGAACATGGCCTCCAAAATAAACTTCGCATATTTACTTCGCTTTATAACATTCTGAATTCCCAGGGAGTCAACCCTTGATATTTTTTATCATCTTGCAAACTTCAAGAAATCTAAAATTTTGAAATGTTTAGAAATGCATCTCGCTTATTCTGAAATCACATTTCTTTGCAGAGTTATATGTGTCCTAGGCACACATATCCTAACATCATTAATTAACTGCCTAAAGTTTCACTGATGAGACCATTTTAAAATA
This sequence comes from Trichechus manatus latirostris, assembly GCF_000243295.1. Classification (NCBI taxonomy): domain Eukaryota; kingdom Metazoa; phylum Chordata; class Mammalia; order Sirenia; family Trichechidae; genus Trichechus; species Trichechus manatus. The sequence goes on from NW_004444092.1 coordinate 995,606, forward strand.
AGAGTCCCCATGTTACTGTAGATTTAGGACTACTAGTAACAAACAACAAAGCCCTGCTAAACTGTGGATGTGGAGTGGGTGGCTAGATGCACTTACTAGCTAACCAAGACTCCCACCATCACCTAACCACGCACTTGATTCAAATTCAGCAAAATTACAAAATCCAATCTACCAAGAGGATCATGTGGAATTACTGAAAACATATTTGTGAAATGTGCCGCAAAGGTTGACTGCAACAGAACATACTCTCAGTTTTCCTTTTCCTTTTTAAGTGCCTTCCTTCACAAATTCTTACCAGGCACAACAGTCTTATATTGAATCCTGGTGGCTAAGTTCCCTCTACTGAGATTCTTTCATCTGATTGTTACTAATGGTGATCCACAAACCAAACCATTCTCTGCCTCATTTCCTCAGTAGATTCCTGTTTTACCCCTGTTTTTTCAGAGTTTTGGTCTCTAACAGGTTATCTGTGTAAAATGATTGTCCCTCCCATACAACATTTTTCTAAGATTCTTTCTGAAGACACAGTGATATAACCAATAGGATATGAGATAAATGCAAGTCCTAGGGCCAGCTGGTGGTGAGAGATTTGGCATAAGAACCTATCAAAACATATCATGTAGTCAGCTGCCTCCCTTCAATAAAAAGAGGTCATAAGTTACATAGTGCCTTCTACTCTTCTAATCTACCACCATCTGTCAGTTTGTCATATTGTGGTGACTTGAGTGTTTCTATGAAGCTATGCCACTGGTATTTCTAATATCAGCAGGGTTACCCTTGGCAGACCGGTTTCAGGGGAGCTTGCAGACTAAAACAGATTAGGTAGAAAAGCTGACAATCTACTTCTGAAAATTAGCCAATGAAAATCCTATGGATCACAACAGAACATCGTCTGACTTGCTTGCTTTAAACGCATCATCAGAAGAGATCAATTGCTGGAGGAGGACATCATGTTTGGTGAAGCAGAGTGCCTACAAGAGTGTGGGACACCCTAGGTAAAATGGATTGGTATAATAGCCACAACAATGAACTCGAACATGCTGTTAATTTGTGAGGGTGATGCAGGACTTGACAATATTTTGTTTCATTGTACATAAAGTCACCACTGAGTCGACTGACTTGATAGCAGCTAATAACAACACTTCTAATACATCAAGTATGCAATAATCCTGGGGAAATTAATATTTGGAAATTGTAATGAAATGAAAAGAAATGGGGAGAATGCTGACAGGTATATAAAAAGGCATTGAAATGTAAATTCCTAGCTAATTCAACCTTCTTGTTGTACAATGGAGACTGTGTTTGGATTTCCCATGTATGTCAAGCTATGTGTTGTTTCAGAGAAATGCACTCAGTTCTTTATAGAAAGTTTAAAGGGAAATATTTACGACTTCCCTTAATTGGAATCTTCTCTCTTAATGATGTTAGTCAAATGTGAAACTGCAACCAATAATCTCTCAAAAAGATTATGAGTGAAGCTATTTCTGTTAGTAATTTTCCATTTAAAATAAAATGTTATGAATTCTTTATAGCCATCACTCTAGCAAGCAAATAAATCAAAATTAAAGTTCAAAACTCTAACCATGTCAAATAGCAGTACTTCTAAATCAAACAAGTAAATCTTAATAATGTAATACTTCTTCACCAAGGGATTTGAAAGCTTGAATAGCAAAAATAATCATTGTCATTTATTTTAACTGTAAAAATGTTTTTTCTCTACCTAGTATGAAGTGAGACAATGATCTTTATTTTGCTCTATTATAACTGTAAAATCAGAAAATTGTAATCTCAGTTATGTTTAATAAGCAAAATAGAGTCAGGAACTTGGCAAAAAATTAAGATTTTAATCATGTTGAGATCATTCTTTGCTCACACAAAATCATAAAGCCACTAAAATTCAGGTACACAATGGTGGGTTACATAGATGGTAAGGATTTTCCTTTGTGATAATAGTTCAAAAATAACTCATATCACAAATACCAAAATATCAAAAATAACTAATTCAAAAATAACTGACAAAAGCAGTCATCAATTATTTTGTCCTTTTTGAGGGAATCTCAAAGTACTTTATAGTCACAATCCCAATCTCTATCTTATTCACTCCCACAAAATCCATTTGCATAACACCAGCTTCTTGTTATTTGAGGCAACTGTCAGTTAGCTAAAGTTTGTTTCTCTCTCTTCTCCCTCCCCTTGTCAGTCTTTGATTTTTTCCATCTACATAGAGTAGAGAAGAACTGTAAGACTCTTATCATTTATATTGCCTGCTATAATTTTAGAGTAGAAGGTTGGAGAATCATCTAAAATGTTTTGTTTTCTTTTTTGATTGCCTACTTATCTACTTATTTTGGGTTTCTAAGCTTTTCCTGAATTAACTAGCTTAGCTGGTAGAGATAAGCTATTTGTAGAAAGATAAGAAAGCCTAAGATACATTAATATGTATATACATGTGAGTCCTAAGGCCAGCTGGTTGTAAGAGATTTGGGATAAGGACCTATCAAACCATATCATGTAGACAGCTCCCTGCCTTTCAATAAAAAGAAGTCATAAGCTATATAGTGCCTTCTACTCTTCTATATCTTTGGACCTAATATACAGTCCGAAAAAAATTATATATGCATATACACATTATATATTAATGATTTGACTGTATATTAGATCTGAATACATATCCTGGCTTTCACTTTATGTGGAAAGGGAAGGGAAGGCTCAAATGTGTATGTGTGTGTGTGCGTGTGTGTGTGTGTGTGTGTGTGTGTGTGTGTGTGTGTGCCATCAAGTCAATTCCAACTCATAGCGACCCCATAGGACAGAGTAGTACTGCCCCATAGGGTTTCTAAGGAGTGGCTGGTGGATTCCAGCTGCCGACTTTGTGGTTAACAGCCAAGCTCTTAACCACTGTGCCACCAGGGCTCCATATGCTAAGTAAGAATCCTGAATATTGAATATGCCACGAACTGCCAGAAAAACGAACAAATCTGTATTGGAAGAAGTACAGCCAGAATGCTCATTAGAAGTGAGGATGCGAGACATTGTCTCACGTACTTTGGACATGCTATCAGAAGGGACCAGTCCCTGGAGAAGGACATCATGCTTGGTAAACCAGAGGGTCAGTGAAAAAGGGAAAGACTCTCAATGAGATGGATTGATACAGTGGCTGCAACAATGGGCTCAAACACAGCAATGATTGTGAGGGTGGCGCAGGACCAGGCAGTGTTTCATTCTGTTGTACATAGGGTCATTATGAGTTGGAACTGACTCAAGGGCACCTAACAACAACATACACGCATATATATATTCTTTTCCTCCCACCTGGCTCTCATTTTAATGCTCTGCCTGCTTATACAAGTGAGTTACAAATGTGATCCAAAACTCCCTAGTGCTGCTGGTAATGCTTACAATATATCACTTTGGATTTATATGTAAATTCTTAAAATTACTTACAATCATTGTCATTCATGTCACATCAAAAGCAGAATCTTCTTTTTGGTTCATTTTATCTGATGTTTGTGGTGGTATTTTGGTGGGGTATTTTTTATTAGTAGTACCTTGTAAATCACAAGAAAATTCAAAGTTTTCAAAGTGGCATATCAAACAAAAAGGAAGACCAACCCTTCCCCTCTCCCCAACTCCCATGTTTCAAAGGCACAGAAAGGGCTCTTTTCACTTGGGTGATTGTTTTCTCAAATTTCTGTATTTCATTTCTATCTCTTCTCTCACCATCTCTTGTCCCTTCCTCTCTATTACCCTCATTCTAAAATCAAACTGAACTTTTAAGAGTTTGTCCTACTGAATGACACTTTGACTTCTGGGCCTTCTATTTATTTATCCCTGAGAACAGCTGATCGAATCCTCCTCACCAGCTAAGCAGTTAATGTACAGTGGTAAAAATTCCAAGTATGGAATCCCATAAAGGCATAACCAACATAACAATGACCACAAAAAAAGAGTTTAAAAAAATATTCCCAAACTGTGGTGTGAAAATCGTCTCAACTGGGTACATTTCCAGGAGGTTTAATGATGAGTCTGGAAAGAAAAGAGCCAAGGTTACTTGCCAGAGCTGAACTGAATTCTTCCTTTCTTAGGCAGTTCTCCAACAATGAGTTGCAGGAGAAGTCTGTTGCATTAATAACCAAGGGCAAAATGTGATCTGTAGTAATTATACTGATAACATGATCAACTAATGAAGTTCATTAGTCTAGCTGATGGAAACAGGGATTTATTGACTTTTTATTTGCCACTGGTAAATGAGTAATGTATAGAGTGACAACACCCAAGCAAAGTATGACACAGAAGGCCTTCTTTCAGCATTTCATCAGTCTTAATTAAATGGTGCTTTTAACTCATTTAAGCTAAAATTATCCAGAGCATGTAAAATTTAAACACCTATTTATGCAATAAGACATATAAGAACTATATTAATTAAGGATAGGCCGATTACCATTACTAAATTTAAATGATCCAATATGATTTCACACTGCTGAGGCTCAAACCTCTTTGAATTCAATTATTAATATTTACTGTATCCTTAAACTTCTTGGTCGGAGGAGAAACCAGAAACAAAGCCCCATATAAAATGACTCAATAATATATACCCTTGGATTATCAAATTTACTAAGAACAAAATATATCCAAAAAACACCAGGAAATACGTAATTGTTAACCTTAATGTTCTACATCTCAAGGTAGAAACTACCTGGGATAAATGAAATAAAGACCTTTTTCAATATTCCAAGAAACCAAATGTTCTTGTTATTTAATCTCAGCTTCTTACCTACTCTCTTGCCCTTTTAGGTTCTTCAAATACTGTCATCAGTATCACTTCTTACTGTTCTATACATCTTCACCAATCAATAGGAAATACATCTAGATCTGAGCCAAGGACTCTCTGTAAATATTTCATATTACAATGTAGCAGAGCCAATTCATTTAACAAGCTTTTGAAAGGCAGAGTGTGAGGGCCGCAGTCCTATACCTTTGTGCATTACAAAAAAAGATACCTTAAGAAATATGTCTTGGTTTCCAATGCCTGGCAGGTATTTATGCTGTGCTTGTTCCAGACTGTTTTCTTGATCCCCGTTATGTTGTTAGCTCAGCAGAGGAAAGAGACAGTTTAAAAAATGTCACAGTGGGAAGTGCTTTAATATTGAGTGGTAAATCCCCAGAGGCAAATGCAAAATATATCCACATTGTTAGCAGTGCCTTTGCAGCAGGCACAAGATTGTTAAAATAAGTGACTTGTGTTTCTTTCCTTTGGTTGAAGTTGTGGTTTGGGATTGCTTGGGGTGGCGAAAAGGAGAAACATTTTCCATAAGACAATTATTTTTATATATTTTATATTATACCTCAAACCTTCCTTGTTACCTTTCACCCATATATTCCAAATTGAGCTAAGTTAAAATATACATAGAACAAGCAGTGATATTCAACTGTATATTGAACAGCTCAAAAGATAGACTTCTCTGCTGTACCATGTTTAATACGGTCATTGTAGGTCATTGCAGGTCATTGCCCCCATCCCTGCCCTGTAGCAATCACCCAGAACTATTTTTACATATTAGGCAAAGGAAAAGATTATGAATATTCAAATATGATCTAATTAATTTTCTAGAATGACAGAATCTTTCAAGAAAAAAATAATAAACCTCATTTGATTCATTGTATTAAAGAAAATAACAAAGATATTCCAAACTACAGTCTCCAGAGACCAAAATCAAGAATGTGTGCATTTATGAAGCTGGAAAGAAAAATATTAAGATCTGCTGCAACTTCCAAAATCCATTTCTGATGCCTTTTGATGTTTTTTGTTCCTAAGCTTGTTTTATTTTTATTGTCCCCACTCTAAAAGACTTATCTATTTTCAAAAGTGCTTAGGTTTTCGGTATCCATTGTAATTCCTTTGTAGGCAAAATTGGTATTTTGATCTCTGAAGCTGAACATCTGCAAACTAAATTTATATGCATGACAATGACACACAATCATAAAGGATGTGAAATAATCTGTCTGTGTTACAACAGATGTCAATTTTTGTTGCTTGTTATTACTAAAAGGGGAAATGGAGCTCTGCTCAGTGACAAGTAAGGTTGCTTCTAATCCCTAGCAATAAATGCACCTAGAATGTGTGCAGAAGTGGCACTCAGCCTGAATATCCATCACCGTTTTGATGGTTGGAAATGCATCTGGTCCCTTTGAGTATATGTACTGTGATTACCCAGTTCAAGCCTTTTCACACTACTGTATGTGTCATTAAATGACAGTAATGAAAATAACTGCAACCATTATTATAGGTTTTAGGACTTTGCCATCTGTTGAGTATTAGCCTTTGCCATTTCCCAACTGGCATTCCAGTGAGCCAAAATTACACAGAAGCTACCCCGTAATACTGCATTTTTATATCACCTTTCATTTCCTGCACACCAAGAATAAGGCATTCCTTAAACAGTCCTATTAGGAGTCTAGTAATTAAGAATGAAATAGAATGAACTCACTCAATGTTATTTCAAATCTTAAAGTACAAGTATAAAGCTTTAGAAATTAATATGGCATATGGTACATAATCCCAAGAATTAGCAGTGATATAGAATTTGACATTTAAGCATCAATCTAAAATAGTAAAAAAACAACAGATATTTCAAATGAATGCAAGGAAATATAGGTATGTATGTTACAATTCCCAAGCGTAAATTATTTGGAAATACCCAATATATCTCTTATATGAAAAGAGTAAGTAGGATCAGATTATTTGAGACTAAAGACTTCCAATTCATCAGAATGTCAGCATTTTTACCGGTCGCAAAATTGTAAGGATTATGTATTCACAAATCCCAAGACTGATATTTGATTATGCTATTGTCACTGATTGTTACCATACTGGAGATTGACTATAACACCTTATTTTAGAAATGGATTCAATAGAAATTCCAAATCACAAATAGGGTGTACATATTATGTGATAAAATATTACAGACTTCTATAAGGCTAAGGAAACATTATAACCATGGAACTCAAACTTTGACTGAAAATTGTATTTTCCAGGATTGCTTGTTTCAAAGCCCTTTTTGCAGAAGTCAAATTTAACCAAAAATCTGACGAGATGAAAGCAGCCCACTACGTAAAGGAAAAAGAAAGCAAGAACAAGGCAACTAAAGACAGCAAGCAGGTGAAACTAAGTGTATTTTCTAATTGCAGCATCTTATACTTCATGTATACTTTTCAGAATATCCAGTTCAGTATTGAGTATATTGTAGGTACTCAAGAAATACTTGTAGAACATAACTGGAAATTAAAGGACCAGGCTGCTTTAGAAACGTTTCTAGAGAATATTGAATCAACAAAAATGCTAAAAATTACACAGTTTCTTGTAACAATTGAATCTAAGTCTCTTTTTATTATGTAAAACTCAGAATTTATTACCTAACACACAATCCTGACTTAGAAAATGCCAGCAACATTGGAGGGGTCAGACAGCTCAATATTTGGAAGGGTTAAAACCACCCCCACATTTTTCCTTTTGTCTCAGTTACATGCACTGCTGTTACTACAGAGTAGTCAACACTGTCTTCATTGAATTTGTCCCATGAGAGAATTATGATTTGGGATGTTCCTTTTAAAGAAGGCAAAAGAATAGATTTCAACAAATATTTGTGGTCTTTTTCACACAGAATTGAACAATAACTTTCTTATGCTCGATTAGCTTGCAAGAAAGTGAAGGAAGAAAGAATAATGAAAAACTTAACCAGGCATGATCTTTTTTTTAATTAAAAGAAAAACTCAACAAATAAAGGAAGTGGGGATTGGGAAGATTGCACAGAGTGGTGGAGCATAAAATGTAATATTTCCTTTTAGGATTTTAGAAAGAGAGAGAAAAATATGTGCCTTTCAGTGTTATTTAGACAGCAGCCAAAAAAATAAAATTAATTTCTATCAAAAGTAGACTTGGAAAGAGAAATCTAACTATAATAGGTAAAACCTTCCATCATGAATTATGGAAGATGTAAGCAAATGACAACAACGACCAATAAAAGCTAAAATGATGAAGGTCTACTTGAGTGGTCTTCTTAAGTAAATGGGTGGTACTCTGCCAGGAATGTAGCTGATGACACAACTACTGATTGCACTGGGCAAACCTGCTGCAAAAGACCTCTTGAAAGTGTTGAAAAGCAAAGATGTTACGTTGAAGACTAAGGTGAGCCTGAGCCAAGCCATGGTGTTTTCAATCGCCTCATATGCATGCAAAAGCTGGACCATGAATAAGGAAGACCAAAGAAGAATTGACACCTTTGAATTGTGGTGCCGGCAAAGAATATCGACTATACCCTGGATTGCCAAAAGAATGAACAAATTTATCTTGGAAGAAGTACAACCAGAATGCGCCTTAGAAGCAAGGACAGCAAGACTACGTTTCACATGCTTTGGACATATTATTAGGAGGGATCTGCCCCTAGAGAAGAACATCATGCTTGTTAAAGTAGAGGGTCAGCAAAAGAGAGGAAGACCCTCAACAAGATGGACTGACACAGTGGCTACAACAACGGGCTCAAGCATAGCAAGGATTGTGAGGATGGTGCAGTACCAGGCTGTGTTTTGTTCTGTTATACATAGCGTCGCTATGAGTCAGAACTGACTCGACGGCACCTAACAGCAACAAAAACGAGAATGTGGCTAGCTAAACAAACAAAAAAATAGTACAAGCAATAATGTCTCAAAGGTTATAGTGACTATTGAGGTTACTAAGAATGTCCTGCAATAGCTACTGCTGTCTGAAATAATATTTACTGACTATATTTCTATGCAAAATGCTTTATGCTCCTGAATAGGTCCCAAAGGAATGAGCTTAGTTCCTTTGAAAATGTTTCAAAGAATTTAGACAAGTCCAAACAAACACACTTTGGTGTTCGATCCATGCAATGCAGCCAGTATTTCTTAGGTATTACTATGTTCCTCACAACTGGACCAATAAGTAACATAATGGTAAATGAGAAAAGATTAAAGCTGTCAAGGATTTCATTTTACCTGGATTCACAATCGACACCCATGGAAGCAGCAGTCATGAAATAAAACGACGTATTGCACTGGGCAAATCTGCTGCAAAAGACCTTTTTAAAGTGTTAAAAAAACAAAGATGTCATGTTGAGGACTAAGGTGTGCCTGACCCAAGCCATGATACTTTCAATTGCATCACATGCATGCGAAAGCTGGACAATGAATAAGGAAGACCAAAAAATAATTGATGCATTTGAATTATGGTGTTGGTGAAGAATATTGAATATACTATAGACTGCCAGAAGAACCAACAAATCTGTCTTGGAAGAAGTACAGCCAGAATTCTCCTTAGAAGTGAGGATGGCGAGACTGCATCTCACATACTTTGGACATGTTATCAGGAGGGACCAGTCCCTGGAGAAGGACATCAAGCTTGGTAAGAAGAGGGTCAGCGAAAAAGAGGAAGACCCTAAATGAGATGGATTGACACAGTGGCTGCAACAATGGGCTCAAGCATAACAATGATTGTGAGGATGGCACAGGACTGGGCTTTGTTTTGTTCTGTTGTACATAGGGTCATTATGAGTTGGAACTGACTCAAGGGCACCTAACAACACCTATGTTCTAGACACTATGCTAGCAGCTGTGAGAGACATGAGGGTAAGTGGGATTCAAATGCCATTAAATCTATACTATCATCACCAACCAAAAGCAATGGTATTGGAGCTACGAAGGAGAATACACAGATATGCATCCTGCCTTTATATGGATTATGGTAGAGTAGAGGAAACTAACATTGAATAAGTCATCACAACAAAGTATAAAAATTATAATCCTTTCTCTCAGGGCACAAAATCTGGTGAAGAAAGCAAGCATGAAAACAGAGAGCTAACTTAAGGCTGATTGAGAGACATGCTTACAGAGAGAAATGAGCTGTACAATAGAATGAAGCAAGGCTTTAATTCTATCTGAGAACAGAGAATTTGAACAGGCTTAGCAGGATGGAAAGGAGCCCTGGTATCACAATGGTTAAGCACTCAGCTGCTAACCAAAAAGTTGGCAATTTGAAGCCACCCAGCAGCTCTAGGAGAGAAAGACCTGGCCCTGGCGATCTGCTTCTGTAAAGATTACAGCCAAGAAAATCCTATGGGGTGGTTCTACTCTGTCACATGGGGTCACTGTGAGTTGCTGTGAGTTGGAATCAATTCAATGGCACCCAACAACAACAACGGCAGGATGGATAACGACGGGGGAAGGTACTTGACCCAAAGGGAGCAAGGACCAAAACTGCTCCTATTCAGATGACAGATACCAGAAGGATGGATCAGAAGAAATTTAAGCAGAGACATAGTCAGAAAACCATGAGGAACCTTAAAAGCCAGGCCACAAAGTTTGAATTCATTCTATAGGCAAGAGAAGTTAAGTAAAGATTGTTGAGGAAAGGAGTAATATGATCAGATATCTGGTTCAGAAAGAAAAACTTGGAAAATATTTGTGGACCAAAAAAAACCCACTGCCGTTGAGTCGATTCTGACTCATAGTGACCCTAAAGGACAGAGTAGAGCTGACCCATACGGTTTCCAAGAAGCGCCTGGTGGATTCAAACTGCTGACCTTTTGGTTCACAGTCAAACTCTTAACCACTATGCCACTAGGGTTTCCACTTGTGGACCATTAAAAAGTTACTTTAAATACAAAGAGAAATAACTAATAGAACATGCACCAAAATATAACAAAAGTGGTATTTTTGAATGATGAGATAATAGTAACTTATTTTTGCTTACTGGTATTTTCCAAATGTTTTATAATAAACATAAATAGCATTTGTAATTTTAAAAACAAGCCTGAATGTCTGACATACTATATCTATCAATAGTAAATATGCTATTATATAAACATAAGAGGTTGGAGGCAAAAAAAAAAAAAAAAAAGTTCTAAAGCTATAAAAAGTATTTAACTTTCACTATTGATTAAGCCAAAATGCAGCCATTGGTCTTTGGTCAGAACTTTTACCGAAAATTGACTTAAAGCCAAATTATTTCCAGCAGCCAGCAAATGATGACACTTTCCCGAATATCCTACAGCCTGGTCCTAGAATAGCACTGTGGCTCCTTGAGTTACAGGAAGAAGAGCCAGTTGGATCACAAATCTGGGAAGTGAAGGAGTTTCTCATCACAGAGCAGGAAGGCACTAAATAAGCAGAAAGGCACACTGACTTCTTGTGTTTTAGGGAGTCAAGTCCTGACATGATATATTCCAGGGTGACTAGATGTCCCTTTTAAAGGCTCAGCCCTCATTTTTAATAAAAAATTATCTAGGTACAACCTTGGTGAAGACGAGAATGGACATCACTCACTTCTCCTGCAACAATATTACTTGCTCTCCACGTGAAGGAGAAAAGGAAAACAGTGAAAGAACTTCTGGGAGATATTATCCTGAAGAATGGGTGCAGCACATTGAGAATTTTAGTAACTTCAAGGTCTCTGAATACACCACTTTGTTGGTATTATCTTGTTTTGGTTCCATTTCCTTAGCACACTGAAAAGTTATCTTAGAACAAAAATAATTCTTCATGTCTCCTTTGTCTTAGTCTGGTTCCCGGTGACCTAACACAACAGTAGATTAAAATTCATATACTAAAAAAAGAAGTTTGATTAGTTTCTCAATGAGATAAAAACATCCCAATAGGAGGAAGATGGTGCATAATTGCATAGGTTTCAGGAAGGAAGAATTTATGATCACTGTATAGGAAAATATATACACATACTTTAACAAATGGAATATATGCATTTGTATGGAATCTTCTGAAGAGAACAAAGCAGTCCACTTATATTGTGCAACAAACTTTAAACATTCTTCTGAAACCAATGGTCAAATGTAGTAGAGTAGGGGGATGGTTCAATGAAGCCAAGTGGTTTAGTAAGGTCAGGGCTTGGGACTGGTTAATTATATCACATAATCCACAAATCTGTTCTGGACAGCTGTGCCTGATCTCCACCCTACCCACTCCCGTCACGCAGACAGAGTCTAGAAATTGCTCCAAGTCCAGAGAGCGAGGTCTGAGAGCCAGATCTGGGCCAGGACAGTGGGACTCTCACTCACAGTTGTTATGCAAGGAAAGTCAAGCAAATAGCACAGGCATGCAATTTGAAGCTCTAAGACCAAGTCTAAATAGACAGACTGGAAAGAGGAGTCAACACCATGAGACACCAAGTGGATCAGGCACTGAGTTAGCTGAAGTGTAAAGAGAAAAAAAGTGAGCCTTGCAAAATTCCTTGAGCTGGATTCCAGGCTCTCAAGTCAGATTTTTACATGGTTCCTCAGAGTCACTGGCATGTGCTTCCCAGAATCCATGAAAAGAACCAGCACAGGAAAAAGCAGTCATCGGCCCAGACCAAACATATGCCTAGAGCATTGCACCTGACCTTTATTCAATAAAAATTTACTGAATGAATGAAGCAAGCAAGCCAACTTTTCACTTGAAGATCAAGATCTCATAAATACATATTTCTTAATAAGAGATGTGAGGATGTTGAAAAACACCCTCCACCATTGCCACCCCCTTTCATTCAGCTACCTAATATTCTCCTCAAAATTTTCTTACTCCCCACTCCTTTGCCCTTTCATTTCTTAATCTCTTCCTTCGAAATTACCCTGTTCTATTACCTGCTTAACTATCATAATATGACTAACAGTACATAAACAATCACTAAGGCTGAAAATTCTACTTTACTAATAAACTAACACTAACAACTCCATCCCCTCAATAAAATCCCCACCATATGAGGGTAACACGGAGTAAGAATAAAGTTGGTGAATAGCTCTCTGTAATGGTGCTGCTTACCTGCTCCACTCACTCTAGCCAGCAATGACCTGTTGAGTAAACCAGGTCTTAATACTCAACTATACTAGAGACAGAAGTTATTGAACCCTGTGTTTGACAGGCAAGTAAGGAAGGAGTCAATAAAAACAGAAAGACAAACAGGTGCAAATGTATGATTGACAAATACATATTGCTGAGCTGGAGTGCAGGAAGACATGAAGTGGCAGATCATATACTAAGCCAGACTGCTCAGTCTTTATTTGGGGGCTATGGGATACAGTTATACTGTATTAATCAAGGCAGACAGGATGAAACATAAACTACAAAGCTTATAGTGGTAACAATAAGGAGAATAGAAAAGGATAAGACTAGAAAAAGCATACAACAATAGGAAGGCCTATCATGAAGACCTGGAGAAAAGCAGTGGTTAAGAGTGGTTAAGAAGGTGAAATCGTAGAGTATAATGACATTTGTGAGTGCTCATGGCATGCCTTGAGCCTAAATGCTCAGCCACATGCTGCCTATCAAAATCTTTCAAACCCTCAAGATTCAGCTCAAATGTTTTCTCTTCCATGAGGACATCTCTTTCAGAATTGTTCTTTCTTCTGTTTCCCCACAGCCTTTGGTTTGCTGCTCTTATAACAGTTCATTCTGCGTTATATTAGAGTTGGATGTTTACATGTCTACTTTCTTTACTACACCATAAACTTCTTGAAAGAGGGTCTTGACTTATGCATCCAATTATTCCCCTTCACCCAAGAATATCTAGCATAGCATCTTGCACATAATAGTTCCTCTACTCACGTTTGGATGAATTAATGAAGGAATTGAAATGTCTCAAAGAGACATTATGCTGGTTTTGCATTGCTATAGAGACAACAAAATTCCAGAGCCAAGAGGCTCCAGAGCCAAGGCATAAAATGATCAGGGACAGTTGGACCAACTTTAGAAGACCCATATCAAGCTATAGAGAAAAAAAAAAAAAAAAGGAGTAACTGGAGCATGAGATATTTCTAGATAAGCACTAATATTATTTTTTTTTTACAGAAATATGGTTCTGTGCATCCCCCTGAAAACCATGACAATAGCAACAGAGATCCAAGGGCATTTTATTTGTAAACTGCAAACAGATAAATACCAGAACTCTGCAAAGATAGTTGCAATTCACTGCAAAAGGTCTTTTCCTCTCCCCCTCTAATTTCAACATTAAAATAGGAAAAGGAAACTCACTCTAAATGTTCGCTAGTGAGGAATAACCAAAGACAAGTCCTTGGGCTCCAGAAGAGTCTAATTATGAGGGAAGAGGGGGAAAATGGCAAAGATAACAGCTTCTCTTCTTTAATTATGAATCCACCAACAAGGAATGGAACTATGTCTATTTTCCCCAGTATTAACCAAAGAGAAGATTGGATACCAAGTTGTTCATTAACAATTTATCAAGCATTTTGGATCTCATAATTGAGAAGGGGTAAAATACAAAAGGAGAGCCATCTAGGGCTACTGGCTTCCTAAGAATGCCTTGGTATTAATACCACTCCTCCTAAATCCCTTTGAGGATAGCTGCTTAGATGCTGAGAGAAAATAATTGAACAATTTCATGGTGACATTACACAGCAGCTTATAATTGACCTCAATATGAATAGCAATAAAGACAGAGAGAATGACATATGCTCTATACAGTGAGCATGGGCAGGATTCAAACCCTAATGCTTTTAACTCTATCAAGGAAGGAACACATGAGAAAACTGCTTAATAATCTTCCAAAGCCTATTTGTTTCTACAGCAAAGGTGGAGGTTGTATTATCCTCTGCTAGTTGACTACGCTGAAATGCTAGGACCACTCACTGCAGCAAAAGAATGCTTCGGTTTGCATTGATCCAGGAATTGACCAATTTGGTAGTGCCACTTTTTTGCTAAAAGGGCATTTCAATTGGCCAAATCAAAGTGAAGTGTTGTGCAGTTTGCTGTATAATCAACATTAACAGCAGCTAAAGAAAGACTGCTTTTCAGAGTAGTAAGGCAGGTTGCCAAATATGAAGGTGATCACTCACCCTCACCTAGCCCCTTCTTGCATATCCCTGGACTGTATAAGTTGAGCTAGAGGCATTTACACACAGTGCTCTAATTCTTCTTTGACAATTCTGAAGTCTGCATGAGCAAAGAGAGAGAGGCTGTATGGTTTTTAACAGCAGCTTCCCTGAGTACCTGTCCCCTCAAAATAAGATCATTCAGAGTCAATATTTAGAGCACCTTAATATTCAAATTGGCATTAAAGGAAATTCTAGTCAAAAGGAATTCAAAATATCACCAAGTGACATGAATTATATAATTTTGATTCAAACTCACTATCTTCCCCAAGCCTGCTTTTGCTCTTGCATTCTCTAGCACAGATACTCCACCATACACCCACTTCCCAACACCAGAGCTGCTATATCCCTCATCTAGATTCCTGCCTCCACGCCTCTGTCAGTTTGTCATACTGTGGTGGCTTGCATGCTGCTGTGATGCTGGAATCTATGTCACTGGTATTTCAAATACCAGCAGAATCACCCATGAAGGATGTGTTTCAGTGGAACTTCCAGACTAAGACGGACTAGAAAGAAGGACCTAGCAGTCTACTTATAAAAAAAATTGACCAGTGAAAACCTTATGCATAGGAGCAGAACGTTGTTTGATATAGTGCTGGCAGATAAGCCCCTCAGGTTGGAAGGCATTCAAAATATGACTGGGAAAGAGCTGCCTTTTCAAAGTAGAGTTGATCCTAATGACATGGATGAAGTAAAGCTTTTGGGACCTTAATTTGCTGATATGGCATGACTCAAAGTGAGAAGAAAGAGCTGCAAGCATTCATTAATAACCTCAACATGGAATATACGAAGTATGAATCTAGGAAAATTGAAAGTGGTCAAAAATGAAATGGAATATGTAAAGACCAATATCCTAGGCATTAGTGAGCAGAAATGACTGGTATTGGCTATTTTGAATCAGATATTCTTATGGTTTACTATGCTGGGACTGACAAATAGAAGAGGAAAGGCAACACATTCACCATCAAAAAGAACATTTCAAGATCTATCCTCAAGTACAATGCTGTCAGTGATAGAATAATATTCATACCACTACAAGGAAGGCGAGTTAATAAGATTATTTTTCAAATTTACCCACCAAGCTCTAATGCCAAAGATGAGGACACTGAAGATTTTTACCAACTTCTGCAGTCTAAAATTGATCAAACATGCAATCAAGAAGCATTGATAATTACCGGTGATTGGAATGCGAAAGTTGAAAACAAAGAAGAACGATCTGACAGAATTTTGCATGAACAATGACTTCTTCATTGCAAACACTTTTTTTCAACAACATAAATGGCAACTATACATGTGGACCTCACAGGATGCAAAACACAGGAATCAAATCGACTACATCTGTGGAGACAATGGAAACCCTCAAAAACATTAGTCAAAACAAGGCCAGGGACCGAATGTGGAATAGAACATTAATTGCTCATATGCAAACTCAAGTTGAAGCTGAAGAAAATCAGAGCAAGTCCACGAGAGCTAAAGTACAACCTTAAGTATATCCCACCTGAATTCCGAGATCATCTCAAGAATAGATTTGACACATTAAACACTAATGACCAAAGACCAGACGAGTTGTGGAATGACATGAAGGATACCATACATGAAGAAAGTAAAAGGTCATTAAAAAGACAGGAAAGAAAGAAAAGACCAAAATGGATGTCAGGAGAGACTCTGAAACTTGCTCTTGAACATAAGAGTAGCTAAAGTGGAAGGAAGAAATGATGAAGTAAAAGAGCTGAACAGAAGATTTCAAAGGGTGGCTTGAGAAGACAAAGTAAAGTATTATGAAATGTGCAAAGACCTAGAGTTAGAAAATCAAAAGGGAAGAACATGCTCAGCATTTCTCAAGTTGAAAGAACTGAAGAAAAAATTCAAGTCATGAGTTGCAATATTGAAGGATTCTATGGGGAAAATATTGAAAGACCCAGGAAGCATCAAAAGAGGATAAAAAGAATACACAGAATCACTGTACCAAAAATTGGTACAACCATTTCAGGAGTTAGCATGTGATCAAGAACCGATGGTACTGAAGGAAGAAGTCCAAGCTACACTGAGGGGAATGGCAAAAAACAAGGCTCCGGGAATTGATGGAAGACCAATTGAGATGTTTCAACAAACAGATGCAGCATCGGAGATGCTCTTTCCTCTATGCCAAGAAATTTGGAAGACAGTTTCCTGGCCAACCAACTGGAAGAGTTCCATATTTCTGCCCATTCCAAAGAAAGGTGATCCAACAGAATCGGAAATTGTCAAAGAATATCATGAATATGACACACAAGTAAAATTTTCCTGAAGATCATTCAAAAGCTGCTGCAGCAGCATATTGATGGCGAACTGCCAGAAAGTCAAGCTGGTTTCAGAAGAGGACGTGGAAAAAGGAATACTATTGCTAATGTCAGATGGATCCTGGCTGAAAGCAGAGAATACTAGAAAGATGTTTACCTGTGTTTTATTGACTATGCAAAGGCATTCGACTGTGTGGATCATAACAAATTATGGATGGTATCACGAAGAATGGGAATTCCAGAATACATAATTGTGCTCATGAGGAACCTCTACATAGACCAAGAGGCAGTTGCTCAAACAGAATGTGGGAAGAGTGCATGGTTTAAAATAAAAAAAGGTGTGCGTCAGGGTTGTATCATTTCACCATGCTTATTCAATCTGTATGCTGAGCAAATAATCCCAAAAACTGAGCTATATGAAGAACGGATCATCAGGATTGGAGGAAGACTCATTAACAACCTGTGGTATGCAGATGACACAACCTTGCTTACTGAAGGTGAAGAGGACTTGAAGCACTTACTGATGAAGATCAAAGACTACAGCCTTCAGTATGGATTGTACCTCAACATAAATAAAACAAAAATCCCCACAACTGGACCAATAAGCAACATCATGATAAACAGAGAAAATAGTGAAGTTGTCGAGGATTTCATTTTACTTGGATCCACAATCAATGCTCACAGAAGCGGTGGTCAAGAAATAAAATGACGCATTGCATTGGGCAAATCTGCTGCAAAAGACCTCTTCCAAGTGTTAAAAAGCAAAGACATCACTTTGAGGACTAAGGTATGCCTGATCCAAGCCATGGTATTTTCAATCACCTCATATGCATGCAAAAGCTGGACAATGAATAAGAAGACAGAAGAATATGCTTTTGAATTATTGTGTTGGCAAAGAATATTGAATATACCATGGACTACCAAAAGAACGAAAAAATCTGTTTTGGAAGAAGTACAGCCAGAATGCTCCTTAGAAGCAAGAATGGTGAGACTTCAGCCCATGTACTTTGGACATGTTATCAGGAGGGACCAGTCCCTGGAGAAGGAGATCATGCTTGGTAAAGTAGAGGGTCGGTGAAAAAGAAGAAGACCCTCAACAAGATGAATTGACACAGTGATTGCCAACAATGAGCTTAAGCATGAACAAAGATTGTGAGGATATTTGAGCCCATTGTTCCATCCGTTGTGTCAATCCATTCTCAACCCGATTTTAAATCCTGGAACCACTGCTTATCAGCTGTGTGATCTTGGGCAAACTACTGAACCTCTCTGTGCCTCAGTTTTCTCAACAGTAAAATGAAGATAATGATAATGTACACCTTAGCAAGCTATTGTAAGGATTAAAGACCTGATCACTGTAGAGCTTTACCATAGTCAATGTTCAATAAATGTTATCAGATTAAAAGGTGAATGGCACTCATTTTTAGTCTCCAGTGGATACATGAGAGACACTTAAGGCATGATGATTGAATTGAACTGTGTAGCCTAACTTAAGAAAAAGAAATAATGGTAAAATTCATTCCAACAGAAGCATTTTAGCAGTGGTTAAAGCCGGATTTTGTGGGCCATTTAGCAGGAAATATTCTTCCAAGAGCCCTAATGCCATAATGTTTTAATTAACTCCTTCTACTAATGCTATTCTTTGTCTTTTCAAACTTGATTCTCAGGCACACTTGTCCCTTCTAGGGTTTTATTAAACAGAACCCCCCAGGTAAATAAGCATGAGCTGATGAGCTTATTTACCTAGCAGGTGAGTTTCACTGCTTACCTTGGAAAAAAACATAATTTTGCTAGTCCTCAACCTCACTTAATTTTATACAGTTATAACAAAAGAATAATACAAGAGCCCCAGAGAGAAAAAGAAAAACATATGTAATGCATAAGTGAATCCATATACGTATAGCATTTGTCTTTCCTGTGGTGTACACATCATAGGCATAGCAAACTTACATGCTAAGTTTTTAAAACTATTTTGAATGTCAGTACAACATTAAATTTATAAATTAACTCAGCTGAATAAAAAAAATTGAACTTACTGCTTATCTGTCCTCATAATAACCTCCTAAGACTAAAAAACAGGTTGTAAAACTGAGCCACAAAAATGGGTGTATGACACCCACTGAAAAGTAATGGTGAGGGGTCTTTGTTCAATGTTCTTTTCATTATGATATGCAACTTTAACAATTAAAAAAAAAAAAACCTAAGTTCAACTAAAACAAATTCAAAATTCTCTGGTTCTGTAGAAATGAGTTACAGCTTCTCAAATTGTGGGAAGTTGGCTGATTAGAAATTTAATTTTACTAAATAGCTTCCAAACAAATGCCTAGCATATTAAGTCAATACCAAATGTAAATATTAATTTATATTTATAGTGTTTGCTTAATGGATTTCTACAATATAGACTAAATTATGAAATTCCTACTTGTATTTTTTTTATAGTGTTAGACAATTTCACCTAACAATTTCCATGGAAAGTTTTATCTAAAACTCACAGGTGGCTATCATTTTTCAGCTTTTCATCTTGTGGTAGACTTCCGTTAAACATCAACTTTTTCTTAACTCCAATTATTATTTTTAAGTCCAATCACATTTAAAATGTATTAAAATTCAGTACAAGACTTCTTTCAATTTTTTTTAATAGAATTGTGGTTTAGGTGAAAGTTTACCGTACAAACTAATTTCTTATTCGAAAATGTATACACAGATTGCTTTGCGATATTGGTTGCAATCCCCACAATGTGTCAGCACTGTCGCCCTTTCCCTTTATACCCTGGGTTCTCTGCATCCATTCATTCAGTTTTCCTGTCTCTTTCTGCCTTCTTGTCTTTGCTTGTGGGCAGATGTTGCCCATTTGATCTCGGAGACTTGATTGAACTAAGAAGCACGTTCCTCACATGTGTTATTGTTTGTTTCATAGGCCTGTCTAATCTTTGGCTGAAAAGTGCACTTCAGGAGTGGCTTCGATTCTGAGTTAGTAGGATGTCTGAGGGCCACTGTCTCAGGGGTTCCTCCAGTCTCTGTCAGACCAGTAAGTCTGGTCTCATTTTCTGGATTTGAATTTTGTTCTACATTTTTCTCCCACTTTGTCTGGGACCCTCAAATGTGACCCCTGTCAGAGCAGTCGGTGGTGGTGACCAGGCACCATTTAGATCTTCTGGGCTCAGGCTGGTGGACACTGTGGTTCATGTGGTCCATTAGTTCTCTCGACTAATATTTTCCTTGTGTCTTTGGTGTTCTTCATTCTCTTTGCTCTGGACAGGATGGGACCAATAGATGTATCTTAGATGGCCACCTGCAAGCTTTTGAGACCCCAAATGCTACTCTCCAAAGTAGGATGTAGAACATTTTCTTTATGACCCAGTTGACCTAGATACCCCCGAGACCATGGTTCCCAGCCCTCAGCCCTCAGTAACTCAGTTCCTCAAGGTGTTTGGATGTGTCTAGGAATCTTCTATGACTTTGTCTTGGTCAAGATGTGCTGCCTTCCCCTGTATTGTGTGTTGTCTTTCCCTTTATCAAAGTTAACACTTGTCTACCATCTAGTTAGTGATTTCCCCTCCTCATGCCCCCTCCCTTGTAACCATCAAAGACTTTTTTTTTTCTCTGTGTGTAGAGCCCTGGTGGCGCAGTGGTTAAGTGATCAGCTGCTAACCAAAAGGTCACCTCTTCTAATCCACCAGCTACTCCGTGGAAACCCTGTGAGGCAGTTCTAATCTGTCTTATAGGGTCGCTGTAAGAAATTGACTGGATGCCAACAGGTTTTTTTTTTTTTTTTTTTTTAAACCTTTTCTTGGGTTTGTATAATAGTGGTTTAATACAATATTCGTCCTTTTGTGATTGACTTATTTCACTCAGCATAATGCCCTCCAGATTCATCCATGTTGAGATTGTTTCACAGATTCATCATTGTTCTTTTTTGTTGCATAGTATTCCACTGTGTGTATGTACCATAATTTGTTTATCCATTCATCTGCTGAAGAGTTTAAGATGTATTTTTGTTGTATTTATTTCACATTGTCTTATATAGGTTGACTATGAATCAGAATCAATTCGAAGGCAACAGGTTTTTGGTATATTGGGTTGGCTCAAAATGTGATAAGCCTGAATTCTTAAAATCAAATTCATATGTATGTATGTATGTGTGTGTGTCTCTGTATTACTTAGACTCCCTCTTTACACCAGGAAGAAATTAATGCCACTTATGTTTTCAAAGAGGATTGTGATGATGCAATTAAAATTAAGGCCAAATAATTCACCAAAAATTGACACTGGGATTGTATTTAGCAGTGTACACGTTATAACTTTATCTTTGTAAATATAGGCAGTTTTTAGTGAGGATCAAGAGCTCTTCAGTCTTACCTAACTTTGCTCATCTTTTGGCTCCTTTGCTTTCTGCATCACTAATTAATGGAAATACCTACTCAGCCTGTAGCAAATGCAGGAAGTTTATTACCCATGAAAATCTAATGAAAAGGCTGAGCCTCCACAAGACAATAATTTGTTTAAATTTGAAAGTGCCAATTGGAAGCAGCATTGATTCTTTGGGGACACCCGGGCTCTATTAAGTACAATTTTCCTTCACTGGACCACAGTAAAGTTAAGTCAACTTCCAAAGAAATATAACTTGCCACTAGCTCTCCTTAGAGACTACTCCAGTGAGGGCAGACAAACTGCATTTCTCTTCCCCTCAATTTTCACTATCATTTTGTAGAAACCAATTGCTGAGGTCAGAACCTACTCACTTATTTTATTTTTTTCCACAGCCTTGTCCCACAAACAAGCAAAGAAGAGCATATTTTTAAGTTTGGATGGCTGCCTTATAGGCACATAGACTACATATCTATGCAGCTGATGTACACTGTAGTTAAGAAAATATGCTTTCCCTGCTTCCCGACTTCTAAACAGAGTAATGTTAACTTCCTTCTCCAGCCGTTCAATGAAGTTATCCTCTCTAGCTGTCTATCGTTTTCAGCAATGACATACTTCTGCATGTCTGAAATAATACGAAACTTCAAAACGGCTCTTTCAGGTTGCTATCCAGAATAAACATCAAAACATTTCCTCTTCCTACAAATCCTAGAAAGTGAAAGAGATGTATTTCCAAACTACTGTAGCTTGTGTGCATTTCATCTCCATTCTCTTATGCTTACACTTATCACTCAAGCAACTGTGGGGTGGAGCATCCAGTAAAACATACGCCTGCCTTTAAGCAGATAATCATCAGGGATCTGGAAGAAGTCCAGCTTTCAGAAAAACCACTTTTAAAAGAAACGTCCTAAACCAGTAGTCTTCAGATTTTGTTGTCCTAAAAGAATTCTGAAACATTGTGTACCCACTCACACATTTTTAAGTTGACATCAAGAATTTTTTATCATAATAAGCTTAAGTGTTGTAAAGGTTAAGATTTCTGGCATGCTACGTATTGTATACCAGCTTTAACTACATTTTTACCAAACCTTGATGCCATGTGTTGTGGGTCTTAATATTTAGAAAAAAATCCATAACCAGTACCACAAATGGCAAAGCCAGTTCTCATTATTAAATCAAGCAGCTATTTTCTAAATGTTAATAAATCCTTGTGACAATTTTGTCACATCTGAATTTTAATTTTAAGTAGAGAGGGAAATCAAGAGAGAGATGGAGACAGCAAGACAGGATGACATGCTGTCTACCCACATACTATATAATGATTAAAATCTCTTTAAGCTTTTTCCACTTATTTATTCATTTTTTAAGTTTTAATAGCTCTTACATTCACCTTTAATTGACTCCACAGGCACAATTTCAAAACAAGAAATTAAAGAATCCCCCATGGTTTAGGAGGCTAGAGGGTAATTTATTCCACAAAGGAAGAGAAATCAGCTTTTTATGTTTTACAAGATTTGCATGTGAAAACTGATAATATGATACTAATTCTACAAATGTGATATGGAAATTGCACCTAGAATTTTAATCACGTTTCTGATCAGTCTTCAGAGTCACATTTTAGGAGGCTAAATTAGTTTGGCAATATAAATATGATTGCTATATGTTCTCAAAAATCCTACAGTTAGGAGTCACTTTCAGAGAAACAGTTTGAAGGACAGTTAAGCCACTTTTGAATGCTTCCCACATGTCCATCAGGTCTGAAGAAGGAGATGAGGCAAA
This sequence comes from Trichechus manatus latirostris, assembly GCF_000243295.1. Taxonomy (NCBI): domain Eukaryota; kingdom Metazoa; phylum Chordata; class Mammalia; order Sirenia; family Trichechidae; genus Trichechus; species Trichechus manatus. Next base: position 1,018,923 of record NW_004444092.1, read on the forward strand.
GAAAAGAGTCTCTTTCTCTCAGAAACACGCAATCTGGTGGGGGATAGAACTTATACACCAGAAATAATTATGAAATTGTTCCCTGAACCCAAAAGCATTGCTTATGCTGTGATGCATAAGAGACAAAGACGTGGATCTTAGAATCTATCAGACCTAGTTTGAACCCAGGCTGCACATTACTTTTCAACCACCTCGGCTTCCTTAATTTTATATAGTTTCAACAAAGGAATAATACAAGAGCCGCAGGGGGGAAAAACATATGCAATGCACAAGTGAATCCATATACATATAGCATCTGTCTTTACACCAGATAAAATGGGTATGATGAGGAAGGCAGGGTAGGCAAACTACGACTCATGGGCCAAATCCAATCCAATGCTGTTTTTGTATGATCTGTGATCTAAGAAATGTTTTTACATGCTTAAATACTTTAAAAAATAAAAGAAGAATATTTCATGACATATGAAAATTGTATAAAATTCAAATGTCAATATCCAGAAATAAATTTTATTGGAACACAGCTACAATCATCATTTATATATTATCTATGTCTGCTTTCATGCTAAAACAGAGTTGAGTAATTGTAACAAAGACTGTGTGTCCTGCAAAGCCTAAAATATTTACTACTGGTCTTTACAGAAAAATTTGCTGATCCTTGTTTTAGAGAATTAAAAGAAATAATACAAATAGTCTGCAATACATATAAAGCCTGCCATGCACAACTAATGAACTGTGAACCAGAAAGTGACCATTGCTGTACTGTCTATTCTATGAGATTTGAGTGGATAGCAACTCAGTTCTTCAAGTTCTTTCCCACCTCATGAACCTCAATATGTTATCCTGTCTGGTAAGTACCCTCTTCCCTCTTCTTATATCCTGGCTCTATCCTTCCCATCCATCAAGTCTTAGCTTAAATATCATTCCCTCAATCACTCCACCTTATATCCGCTTTGTTTCCTTCACAATGCATTTATAATTATATATTTAGATGACAAATTGCTTATGATTATCTGTCTTCCACACTAGATTTTAAGCTCCAAGAGAAGAGTGACACAATCTGTCTTTGTCACTATCATGTGCCCAGCTTCTAGAACACCAAAGGATGACAATTAGTATCTATTGAAGGAATACTATTAATTCTAGAGGTCAACTTTAAATGACAATAGATAACCTGTCCTTGAACATAATGAAGCACAATTGAGGGGACTGTCCAAAAGGAAAACTCAACCCTTTCACCCTTCGCTTCAACCTAGAATAAGAAAAATGACACAGTCATGAACTTTTAGCAAACTTCTCAGAATCAACAACAATGAAAAATTTTAAGAACCTACTATATTCAAAACACTATTCTAGGCAGTAGGGGAGATATAACATGTTAGATATAAGTTCTGACTCTCTGAGAGCTCACAGACTAGTGAGGGGACAGACAGCAAATTCTAATTAAAGGCAGGCATCGAAAATGATATAATGGATACACAAAGTGTTACAGGATTAAGGGAGAAGGATATTAATTTTTGCAAGAGAGATATGGAAAGCCTTACTGAACAAAACGAGATTTAATCTGGATGTTGAAGAACAGTAGAACTTCAAAAGGCAGCTAGGAGGAGCAGAGCATTTTCAGTCCAGCTTGAGAAAACACATAGAGTTGAGAAAGTGCAGACTGTGTTCAATAAACAGCCATCTTAGTCAACTAACAGAAAGAGAAGGTTAAAAGCATGGTCTCCAGAATCAAATATTTTGAGTACAAATTCCAGATCTAACACTTACTAGCTCTGTGTCATTGGATAAATCACTTTATCTCCCTAAGCCTCAGTTTTCTCTTTAGCAAAATGAGAGGAATAATATTACCTACCCCTCTATGACCATTCTTGTGAAGGCCAAATAAGATAATCCATATACAGGAATTAAGACAATGTTTATCCCATGATAAGTACTCAATAAATGTTAGCTCTTATTGTTTTTCATTACTTTACCTTAGTACCATAGGTATGAGAAATCATATCCTGTTTTTTCCCCTTTCTGCTTCCCTTATGCTGTTCTGAACTAAGCTACTCCCTGGTAGCAAATTAAACATTTCTGAAACTGCACGAGCACTTCAAAGCTTCTGGGGTGCCATTGTGTACACAGAAGCAATACCTAACTGAAAAGTAGCCTAATAGCCTCAGAAAGCTGCTGCAATTTAAAAAGGAAAAAAAAAAAAAAAGTATCAAGTTAAAAATAGGAACCATTCAGGGAGTAGGAGAATGAGCTTCTAAGAGTTGCCTTGAAATTCTTCCCCGATACTCTTTAAAAAAAGAACAAAATTTAGCAATAAATAAATAACTACACAAATCCAAATTGCTCACCAGCTCAACAACATTGGAGTCAATTACTGTGAAAAGGTCCCTTGATGAGGGGACAAGAATCATCGAGGAGGATAAGTAAGATCTAAGTTAGAATAAAGCGCCAAGTCAAAGAACTGATATTTCCAAATGGTAAAATATGGATTCCATTTTTACATTTTTTTTCCATCAGCAGATTGAGATTTTGCAAGGAAATATATGGATATATATGGCCTTAGTCCCAGGATATTAAACTATTATATTCTTGCGGTAGGGCAGGAGACGTCTGTATATGGAAAAGAGGCTAGGGAAGGTGTCTACCTGGCATAAACCATACCAAACGCATTGCCATCAACTCGACTCCAACTCATAGCAACCTGATAGGTGAAGTATAATTTCACCACTAAATCCCCAGACATAGGAAGCATTTCCTTTGTCAAATGAGGCAACGGTTACGAAGAACTTGTCCAGTCTGTTGTCTTAGGAGGAGCCTTGACTGGAAGCTCTAGGGCTTGGCTAAACACAATTAATACAAGTCTTTGCCTAGTGGCCTACAGAGGGGCATAGATTTTTGTTTTGTTTTGTTTTCTTTCGTAAGGAAGAAGTAGCGGACTCTGGATGCAGTTACCTATCTAAACCCTATTATTTGTCTCTCTAGTACTGCTAGATGCTAAGTTTCTCAGTTGTCCCAAAACTTTCTATTAGTGTTAAGATTCAAGTAGAGTCCCAACACAGTCAACCTCCAATGACTGAGAAAAGAAGAATGAAATAATGATATTGCATCAAGCCTTCAGGTTCACTTCCACCTCAGGCTCATTGTGAGAGCCTCTTAGATCTGTTTAATAGAATTTTCTCCTATGATGGAAATGTTCTCTTCTTGCACTGTCTAATACAACAGCTCTTAATTCCATGTGGCTATTTTATTGGACACCTGAAATGTCAGTCTGAGGACCTAAATTTTTTATTTTAATAAATTGTAATAGGCACATGTGACTAGCGGCTTCTTATTAGTGCTGCTGAAGCCCTAGCCCTGCCACCTGATCTGTTTCTCCTTTCCCTGAACATATTCTTTAACAACCTCCAGCCAGCCCAGGTTTCATAAATGGTTCCAAATCTAACACTTATTCACCAACTTCTCTGCAGGTTATTTTTCTTTGTATTCTGACTCACTGACCTATCCTACCTGTGTGGCTCACACTGCTGCCTCCTGACCCTGAATCTGATGTCTGAAACTGAACTCTTCACCCTCAGCTTTGCTGGGTATGGCTGATCCTGGCACTCTGGTAGACACTCCCTCAGAAACCACTCATCCACCATCTTGTGACTTCAGCAAGATTCTACTTGTGCAGTTCTCAGCTGTCTGCTCCTGGACACTGATGACCATAGCTACTTTCTCTCTGTGGACAGTAACGTTTTAGAAGCCAATATTTCCCCCATAGAAAATTACAATTTCCAGAAGTCCTGCTCGAAAACCTTACACCCTGTGGTTTTAATATAATGGAAAGTGGCCAGGCCTGCTAAACAAAGATAGTTCAGCTCCACCTCTAATTCTCTGATTCCTTCCCAGATTCTATTTTAAGTGCCTATTTTCATCTTATACTTTAAGATTAGTCTCTCTTTTTGATTATGCATCTATAGTCTGCTTTCCACAGCCCAGAGCAGAGGAAAAAAAATATTTTAGAAGTTAAATTTTATTTTTTCTATAGGTTAGTTATCCAGGTGTGAAAGCAGGCAAACTTGATTCTGCCAGAAACCTGTTTTGAATCTTTTTTTCTGCACTGATAACAACACACTGCTTTATTCTTAAATCACAAACTTGAAAAGCCTAGATTTTTCCCCATGAATTTCCATATAATGCTAATACGTAAAGGGATAAAAAACCGATGATGGCATGCATGTAAATAAATTATACATTAATCTTTTTTCTGTAATTGTAAATAATGAAGTACTTAAGTGCTCTGAATTTTTCTGTTCTTATAATAGCACTTTAACCCTCCACCCTTGTTTCTCTATATTTTAGGCTAAGTATAGTTTTGCAAACATATCAACTGGGAAAGGGTGGCCACTCAGCTCTCTTATCCAGGAATACATCAGATATAAAGGAATTAAAAAAAAAAACCTAAACCCATTGCCCTCAAATAGATTCCGACTCATAGAGACCCTATAGGACAGAGTAGAACTGCCCTATACTGTTTCCAAGGAGCAGCTGGTGGATTCGAACTGCTGACCTTTTGGTTAGCAGCAAAGCTCTTAACCACTATACCACCAAGGCTCCATAAAAGAATAGGAATCCTAATTACCATGCATGTACCATATGGCTCTATCCAAAATCTATTGGGCATTCAACACAAGTCACACCAGACAGTCTTTTCCAAAAATCTTTTGAGCTTGTACTAAGGGAAGAGAGTAGGTACTTCTCTGGGGAACTGTGAGATACCAGGCCTGGGAACCTTAAGATACCATACCCTCCACCGCCCATGTAGATGTATGGTCCACCATGCAAGAGCAGGTCAACATGCAGAGAGAAGCAGAGGTTCAATTCCTTATCTCCCCTTGTCCCAGGGCCCAGCTTCCTCTGTCCTTCCTGCTGTTACATTAGAAGCCCCAGTACAGTTCCCATTTTTCTGAGCTAAGTTATGTTTCTGTCACCTGAGTCCATGAGTGTCAATCAATATAATAATTTAACATAAAAAAATTCACCCTTGAATATACTGTGGATGAGAATTGGAATTACATACACAAACCCAGGAAATTAAAAGTGAAGGATCCCGCAGCAGCTTAGTCAAATAAATGTCACACATATATTAAGGTTTAAGAGAAACCTGGTATCTGAGATATGACTAGGCAATAGAAAGAAATATCATTTTGAATTCCCTGACGTGTAAATTCTTGACCACATTTTTCAATTATTTATCACTAAAAACAATAAAGAATGAATTTTGAAAGCATATACAGTATTATTCCATTTTTATAAAATTATTTCTAATTATTTATCAATTATCTATCCATCCATCTTTATATATTCATAGAGAATTGCCTAAAATATTTACCTAAGGCCAACAATGGTCTTTTTTCTAAGGGCTACATTATTGCATAGTGTTTTTTTTCCTTCATAGTCTTATCAAATTAAAATTCACAACTCAAATAGAGATACCTTACCAAACATGGCTTCTGTGTGAATATATAAAGCAATGGAGAAAACCAATCCAAAGAAAGACCTTAGGCTACTCCCAACAGGAACATAAAAGGTTTAAAAAAAGTTTTTAAAATTTCTACCTTTATTCTAGGAAAATCTGTAACTTATTTTATAGTATGTGGTACTTCTACTCAATGTGTATCTACTCATTATTCGTTTAACATGCCATTACCATCCCTAGAACTTTTGGTCATGCTCTTCCTTGATCTACTCTCTACCTTTGTGATTTGTATCTAGCCTTCAAGACTGAACAAAACTCTTTTCTTCCTTAAAATCCTCTCTGACCATCTCAGTATTCAAGGACTTCACTTCTTTTCAGATCCTATGATCTTTACTTACATACTAGCAATACAACTGGGCTCTGAGCATATGACATGAGATTTTAAGTTTCTATGTATCTATTCAGAGCCCTGGTGGTGTAGTGGTTAAGAACTCAGCTGCTAACCAAAAGGTTGGCAGTTCAAATCCACCAGCTGCTCCTTGGAAACCCTATGGGGGCAGTTCTACTCTGTCCTACAGGGTTGCTATGAGTTGGAACTGACTTGACAGCACCTAACAACAAAAACAGCATGTATCCATTCAGAATTCCAAACTAGACTATCTACTCTTTGAGGTCAGGAATCAATTCTTAAACTCGCTTGTGTCACAGCCTCCCTCCACAATCTTCTCCCATTTCACTCCTACCCTGTGGGGTTCTAGTACCATTTCCCAAGCTGTGTTTTTAAACGGAAATTTACATGCGATTTTAGTCAACCAGCTCCATTGTTATCTAATCAACTAAAACATGGTGTCCCCATAACAAAATCATTTATACTTGCTATGTCACTATTTTTCCATCTATATAGCAAACTCTATTCCAAATCCCTCCATGGCAACTGGTAAAGAGCAACATCTATCCCACACTGATATTCCTGAAGTAATATCCCAACTATTCCCATTAAAAATATTTGAGGAAGAATCAGTTTTGTGACGCTAGCCAAGAATCCACCTAGTCAGGTCAAGAACAGCTATTTCCAAAGGTCAATAAAACCCTTCTAATAAAAATGTGGCACAGCCACAAATTGCAAATTGGCATGAAAAAGAATCTCAAAAGGCTGGCAGTCTGCCTCCCCTGCCCAATCACTTAAGAAATAACACCAACTAATTGCAAAAGCTCCAACATATGTGCGGCATGCTCAACGTTCTATTTCCAAAACACAAAAGAAGCTTCTTGAAATATAAACAGTCCAGCCAAAGCATGTTACATTGCCAGAATAGAGATGGTATGCAAATAGATTCATGAAACAGAAAGATTTAAGGCTTCTTAGAGATGAGACACTTGGACTCAAGCGTGGCCAGGTTGGGGCACAGTCTCCTGATTCCTAAAGCTTTCTCTACTAAACCTGGCTGTTCCATGAGGAACCCTGGTTGTAAGCTGTTGTTGTTGCTGTTGTTTGTGAACATATCAAGTTATATGGAAAGAATTTGTTTACTCTATAAGAAAGTGCATTCCATAGAAGCCCCAGTTCAAGATCACTGATGAAAGACTGTGGCAGAAACACAAAAATTCGAGTGAATTTTCCACTGTCAGGCAGAGCCATTACGCCTCATTTGTACACCACAAGCAGAGATGGATACCTATCAGCAGGTTAGAATCCTTACAGAAAGGCACCAATAAGTAGAATAGACATCCATCTCTTTTTATTTTAGAAACATAAAAGAAACGGTCTTATTGAAGTATAAACATTCCAGATGAAGCATGCTACCAGATGTTGTAGAAATAGGATTTTAGAGAAATTTCCACAAATTACTGACATTTACTGATGACAAGGGATCTATAAAAATACTGAGTAAACCTATTCTCCAGACTTTGAATACTAGTGGCATCCCTGATATAGAAAAGCAATCAAAACGATAGAAGTCTGGGTGGCACAAGTGGTTTATGATTGGCTGCTAACCTAAAGATTGGTGATTTGAACCCACCCAGCCAAAACTCTCTGGAGCAGTTCTACTCTGTCACACAGGGGATCTCCATTGGTTAGAATCGACTCAACAGCAATGGGTTTTTGTTGTTGTTTGTGCCTCAGTCTAATCATACATAAATGGGAATAATAATAGTACCTACTTCAAAGATTTGTTATTAATATTCATTGAGTTAATGCATATAAAGTTCACAGAACAGCACCTGGTGCAGGGTAACCTCTGAAGAAAAGTTAGCTTAGTAATCGTTTCTGGGAATTGAGAGGCTTGGATGTGTTAAATTTCTTGTCCAAGACCACACAGGTAATTGCATTCTAACAGCATTCCATTAGCTCCTGGAAACTTGAACACCTCTTTATATCTTCCCATCTCTGCACATGGACTCTGTGCCTAGGCCATGTATCAGAAAAGAATAAATGCCCCTTCCATCTCTCCCGCAGCCCTTAAAGGAGATGAAGAGGGAAGGGCATGAGGCCATCCTCATCCTGCTCTTTGTCAGATCTCAAGTCCTGACCATCTGGCAAATGTCTGTGACTGACTGTAGTTGCATCCGTTGCTCTGTGTCCCTCCTGGACATGCTCGACGGCTCCAATGGCTGCTCCTCTTCCAGAAAGAGGGAGTGCAGCACACTTCATCAGGGTAGTGCGAATCCCCAGTCTATCACTAACCATTGTGTCGCACATTACCTAAATCCTCTGCAACTCAATCTCTTCACCTGTAAATTGCAGACAATAATAACGATAGCAAACATATACCGAATGCTTAGAATGTCTTAGGCACTGACCTTACTTCATTTAAAATTCATACAATAATATGGCATATGTATTATTATTATTCACACTTTATATGCAGATCAGGAAACTTATCTGGCACAGAATGGTCATGCAGCATGCCCAAGACCACATGACTACTAAATGGAAGAGCCAGGCTTCAAACTCAGACACTGATTCCAGAGCTTAAGAACCACTACAAGATTCCTGGCACACAGTAGGTGCTCCATAAATGCCAGGTCTCTCTACCTACTCTGTGAAGTCCTAACAAATCTGGGGATTGGCAGACAATTTGAAATACACGCAGGGATCCTCATTATATCCTTTAGGTAAGATTGCCTCTAGCATATGCTTGAACAGATTCCTAAACATAACTTTTCATGCTTTTCATGCATTGGCACCTACTTATCTCTCCAGAAGCATTTCTCACCATCTCTACCTCCATCTTTAGTAACATCTTCTTCCAACTCCATGACTATCAAATTTCACCCCAGCCACATGAACTTCTCTCAGTATCTTAAACGCTTCATCACCCTCTCGTCTTTCTATTGTGGAACTTTGCAAATTGCTGTTCTCTTTGCTTAAAACACTTCTTCCCTAGCTCCGCTTGTCCTGATTCACTATTACGTACATGATCATTTCTGAGAAGTCTTTCTTGACCACGTCCCTCCCTTCCAATTAAGTTGGATGTCACTGCTTTGTCCCCTCGCTCCCTACAGTTCCCTATTATGGCTCTTATCACACTGGACTGTAATGGCATGTTTAATATTTATGTTTCCTTCTAGGCTCTAAGCCCTGCAAGGACTCTAGCATGTCATTTTTATCATTGTTTCCCCAATGCTTGATACATATACAAAAAAAAAAAAGTTGCCATCAAGTCTATTCCAACCCATAGTGACCCCAGTGGACAGAGTGGAATTGCCCCATAGGGTTTCCAAGGAGCGGCTGTTGGATTTGAACTGCCGACCTTAACCACTGCACCACCAGGGCTTGATACTTATAGTATGTCTTTAACAAATATCTATTAAAGAAAGGGAAGAAAGGAAAAGAGGAACGAAAAATATAAAATATATGTCTTCTCTTCTTTCATCCTAACCCCTCCGGAGAAAATTTCAATAAACCTGGAGCATTCTAGGATTGTAAACAGTAGATTTTTAGAATTGCAGGTGGTGGAATTAAAATGTAATGGATCCCCACTTGGTCCCTGAGCACAACTCCCTTCCCTGCTCAGGGATTTAGCATTTCTCAAGGGTGCAGGTACATTCAGAAACCTCAGAGGACTGAACAGACAAGTGTCACTTGTCTCCCTCCCCATAGGAATGAAAAAAAAAGTGACCAACACAAGTCAGCCTGCATGAATTGGGCAGATTCAGCTTGGATGTTGGAGAACTTCACTCAAATGCCAATCACAAGAATTCTAAGCTACCCAGTGGTTTGTCTGGATCACTGCCCATCGGTACTATGACTGATATCTTTTTCTTCAGACATCGCAACATTCAAAAATAAAAGGAAAATATGTTCATCTGCTGCCTCTTCAGCAGCTTTGCAATTTTCCAAGGATCAACCCCTCTCCTATTCTTAGTCCCTTCATCTCCAAGCAAAGTAATAGCTTCTCCTTGCCTAGGGAAAAAGTCTCTGGATAGTAATTCAAGAATTCTTAGTTCCTAATCTTCTTCTGCCAGAAATACATCAGTGGTTGTTGGTTAAATGCAAGATCCCATGTGAAACCCTCTCTCTCTCCCCTTTCCCTCCCATCTTTCAAAGTGTGATAGACAGTGACAGTATAAGCTCTTAATAATAACAGTGTGTGACAATCTCCTCTATGCTCCATATTCTGTCAGCACTATCTTTCACTCATATTCATTCTCTATTCATTCTCTAGCAATGTTAGGGAGCCCTTATGCACTTCTTACTCTTCTTTTCCATGGCAGGTCATCAAGCCCAGTCCATACCCTCAAGTCTCCCTTTTCATAGCGAAGCAGGTCACAGGGACTTGGCCTAATTTTCACTCCTTAAGTAGGAAGCCACAACCCATTCTATACTTTTCTGTTCTTGGACAAAAGCAGCTGTGGAATGGAATACACTCTTCCCACCTATCTCTACTCACTGAAGCTGAAGACAAAACAGAAGTCATTTTTTCTGTAAGAACTTTGCTTCCACACTCTATGGATATTGAAGCCAGGGACATTCAAAGTTGAAAAATGTCTGACTCCCTTCTAGATGGTCCCTAGAAGCTCCCAAGGGTTCTCACTCTTGCCCTTGAGGACAGGGCTTGCTGTAGCTGAATGAGCCTTCAGAATTTCTGATAGTCACTCTATGATCTATCCTCTGCAACACACACTGGATGCTCTGGCAGTCAGATGAAACAACAATATGCACCAAATGAAATCAGGTGCGCAAATTGAAGTACGTTATATATTTTAAGTGAGAATAATGAATTCCATGAGCATTAGACCAACAGCCAAGTTCCTGGCTCTCCAATGGATGAGTTATAATTTTAGGTACATATTCTCCTTGCTTTCACTGAATCTCAATTTCTTTGCTGTCTTTTAAAGCAGGTATTTGGTTGCTCACTGTCTATCTGTCAAGGATTCTGTGGTAAAGAAATAGGAACTATTTGTACTACACAATGAAAGCCCCGGTGGTGCAGTGGTTAAGAGCTCATCTGCTAACCGAAAGGTTGGCAGTTTGAATCCATCAGCCGTTCCTTGGAAACCCAGGGGGCAGTTCTACTCTGTCCTATAAGGTCGCTATGAGTCAGAATTGACTCGACGGCAACGGGTTTATACAATGAAAGGGCTGGGGAGAAAATCTAAGCTCAAGGTCTAGTACAGCCATGTACAATTTTGCACTTCATTTCAAGTGACTCCCCTTAACTCTTCCAAACGTGGTTCTACATGGTCTAAGGTCATGCATAGCTGACCCCTGCCTATTTCTCTAACATCATCTAGCACCATTTGCCCCTTTCCTTATCTTATTCCATCCAGACCTGATTTTTTTCAGTTTTTCAAACAGAGGGTACTGTACCCTGACTCAAGGCTTTAATGTATCTAGAATATTCTTCCTCACCTTCACCTACCACTTTTCTTCCTTTATATGGCTCCCTCAATCTTGTAAGTCTCAGGTGAACAATAACTTCTTCAGAGAAGACTTTCTTGACCCTCAAATTACTTTGGCTTCCCCGTTTTATACTTGAATTCATAGTAACTTTTACCTGAATGTTGGTAGCAACCATGACTTTTAATAATGTATGGGTTTTTCCCTTACTCAGTGAAAACAGAGACTTTGTCTGCCTTGATCTCTGCTATGACCCAGTACCTATCTCACTGACTGGCATACGGTAGATCTTCAATGCAAATTTATTAACTAACTCCACATCTATAAAGTATGCTCTACTTTCAGAGGGCTACAGTTATAATATATTGTACGAAATCACTTTGAAAACTGCAAACGGAAATTGCAAATTGCTTTAAAAGTCACTACTATTACCTATCTATAGTATGAATTCCAAAAAATCCTAATTGTAGCTAAATCTCTACTTACTGAAGCTGTTGTTGACCTAGTCTTTATTATTGCTTGGGACATGGCTGAGATGTAAAAACTACCCTCCCCTGCTATAGAGGGAATACAATATGAGGGAGAGATTAGTATTAGAATCTATTGCTATATAACAAATTACCTGAAAACTTAGTGGCTTAAAACAACAAGAGAGATATATTATCTCTCACAGTTACTGTGGGGCAGAAATTTGGGAGTTGCATGGCTTGGTGTTTCTAGATCTGGGTCTCTCATGAAGTTTCAGTCAGATGTTGGCTGGGACTGCAGTGATCTGAAGTCTTAACTAGGGCTGGAGTATCTACTTCCAAGGTATCTCACTCACATGGCTGACAAGTTGGTGCTGGCAGGAGGCCTCAGCCTCTCTCCACATGGACCTTTCCACAGGGCTGCTTAAGTATTCTCATGACACGGCTGCTGGCTTCTCTCAGAGCAAGTGATTTAAGAAAAGCAGATGAAGCCACAGTGCCCTTTAAAACCAAGTCTTGGAAGTCCCACAGCATCACCTCTGTCATACTCAATTGCTCAATCAGACCAGCCCTGATTCAGTGTGAGAGAAGACTACACAAGGGCATGAATAACCAGGAGGTGAGAGAATTGGACACCTTTAAGGCTGACTTCCACAGACTGTGTCTTTTTCTCTGTCCACAGTGGTTAGCACAGTGTCACCTGCATAATGTTCTCTAAAATAAATACTGAAGGTCTCTGTCATCGATTGAATTGTGTCCCCCCAAAATATCTGTCAGCTTGGCTGGGTCATGATTCCCAGGATTGTACGATTGTGTACCATTCTGTACTCTTATGTGATTTCCCTATGTGTTGTAAACTGTCACTATGAGGTAATAAAATGGATTAGCAGCAGTTATACTGATGAGGTCTATAAGATTAGATAGTGTCTTAAGCCAATCTCTTTTGAGATATAAAAGAGAGAAGCGAGTAGAGACACATGGGAACCTCATACCACCAAGAAAGCAGTGCCAGGAGCAGAGCGCATCCTTTGGACCCTGAGGTTCCTGCGTAGAGCAGCTCCTAGATCAAGGGAAGATTGATGACACGGACCTTCCTTCAGAGCCGACAGAGAAAGCGTTCCCCTAGAGCTGACACCCTGAATTTGGACTTCTAGCCTACTAGACTGTGAAAGAATAAACCTCTCTTTGCTAAAGCTATCCACTTGTGGTATTTCTGTTATAGCAGCACTAGATGACTAAGACAGTCTCTAAGGTGCAAATGGTTTACATTCAACTAATAACCTAAAAGTTGGTGGTTTGTTGAACTCACCCAGCTGTACTGCAGAAGAAAGAGCTGGCAATCTGCTTCTGTAAAGATTACAGCCAAGAAAACCCTATGGAGTAGTTCTACTCTTCGGCACATGACATAGCCATGAGTTGCAATGGACTCAACAGCAATGGGTTTGTTTCTTTGTTTGTTTTTGTTTTGTTTGTTTTTTATGGCTGGGTTGATGGATAGATAGATGAAAAAGAGGACCAAGGAACAGAAGCTATAGATTTTCTGGTGCTAACAATGGAAAAGCCAGAAGGAATACAGAAGCAGTTAATGATACTACACACACATATTCCTCAATTACCATAGCAAAGATGATTGTCATTCTACTGGTTTGGGGAAGAGAAACAAACAAACAAAAAAGTTCGTGATAGTGGGAAAGGATATGTGTCCCAAGTTTCTCTGACACTGAACCCAGTCTTACTTTCTCTTAACCCTACATTATAGCAGAGGATAAATGTATAGCTATATGGACACTCTGCTTTTATGTAAAATATTGAATGACGACAGGCTGAGAAACTGCCAGAGTGAGTTTTTCTGCACTATCCTTGTTATGGAAATTTATAATTTAGCTACCCTCATAAATGTTATGCAAATAAATTAAACAATACAGGAGGGATTTGAGCTTTTAGAAGTCTTGACTAATACAAACATTACTATAATTATCATTTCAAAGTTCTAATAATAACATCATTTGCATTTTCTTTGACAATGTTTTTTAAAAGAATTTCTAAACACTTGAGTAAATATTTGTAAATTATGACCGTGAAACAGTAGGCCATTCAGAATAAGAAGGCAGCATTGCAGACCAGAATTGATTACTTTAATATTCAAGCTGATTAGTTCGCCCCAGATACACGGCTCTGCCCCTATTGGGGTTTGTGATCTAATGAACCCAAGAGTAGGACAGTATTTCAAGAAGAGCAAACACCATCCGTAGCCAGAGCAAGTCAGAAACCTGGGAATTATCTTGCACAGCTCCCTCCTCCTTTCCTCTCTTATCCAATCCATCAGTATCTCCTACATCCATCCTCTACTCTCTCCCACCACCTCCCAGAACCATCACAATAGATGTCCACACACATTCCCTTTAACCTTTCCAATCCATACTCCCCTTAGCAACCATGCTGACCTTTCTAAAAATCTGATCACACCTCCTCCTTAAAAATATTCTATGGCTACAAAACTTAGGGGACAGTGAGTTTATGTTAATGGGGGAGGAACAACTAGGAAAAGGAGGGTGAGAGTGTTTGCACAACTCGAAGAATGTAATGAATGTCACTGTACAAGCAGAAATTGTTGAATTGTATGCTTTGCTGGGTGTACTCTCAACAACAAAAAACAGAATTATTTAAATTATTTTAAAAACTACCTACTCTATAGCATTAGTTTGAAATTTACATAAAAAAATGCATACAGTTGAGTAGATATATGTCAGTGCTCAATAAATGACGAAACCTCAATATAAGGAAGAAAACTGAAAGCATGTACCCAAGCTTAGGCTGTAGTTTCATTAGAAAGTCACTATAAAGCTGTGGATCCTAACGAAAGAGAAACAAAAAATTCACTGGAAAAAAACTTCTATTGCTTTTTATATCTTAAATATAGACTTAATATAAAAATTAACATAGTCTACAAAGTCATGTATAATCTGGCCCCAATCTAACCGTCCCACTTCACATCACAAGACCCTTTCCTCATGCTCAGTCCTCCAACCTTGTTTCAGCACCATCAGACACAGTCTCTTACCACTGTGGACTGCCTTATCTAGAATTCCCTTCTTACATCCTTTCACACTGAGCTTCTGTTAAGAGCGATGGTATAATTTGGGAAAGGATAAGGGCAACGGTTGAACATGATGGACAACATAATTAACATCACTGAACTGTACATGTGAAGATTGTTGAAATGTCAAACATGTTAAATAGATATTTACCCCAGTAAAAAAAAAAAAAAATTAAGTCCCTTCTTTAAGGAAGCCCTACTCAAACTAAGTCAAAGAAGTTAGTTCTCCCGATTATACTCTTCATAGCACCACATAGTTCTTTGATGGTCTTAACAACTGTGAGTTTTACTCCCTGGAGGGGTAATTTGAGCACTGTTGATCTCTGCATTCTCACCACTATCACCCCAAGGGCAGAGACTGTGACTTCTTCGCTTATCATTGTGCTCCCAGTGCCCTGCACTGGGCTCAACACAGAGTTGACACTTGTTAAGTATGGATGGATTGAATAAATGAAGATTTTGAATGTATATGTAGAATATAACTTATACTGTGCAAGAATTTGGTGCACTTATTTAAGAAAAAAAAAGTAAAAGCATAATGTCTCTTTTGTGATGAATTCTTGTATTACTATCCATGGCTAGAATAAAAAGAGATAGAAGCTACTTTGGACATTCAGGGAAGTAGGTATTCCAGTCCCCTGGAGATTTTTACAGATAGTAAATCTTTCTAGATAGGCTTGAAATATAAATTAATTGATGGAGTTCTTTTCCATTTAGAAAGCCTCCAATCACTGAACAGGTGAGGGAGGGAAAGAAAGAAAGGAGAATTAAGGAGGAAATTTTATACTGCAGTAGAATGCAGAAGAAATCCACTGGTATGAATAAAATATTCTCTACTGCCTACAGATAAGCCATGACTAGTTAACTTTCAAAGCCCTGCTGGCACAGTGGTTAAGAGCTCGGCCACTAACCAAAAGGGCAATAGGTCGAATCAACCAGCAGCTCTTTGGAGACTGTATTGGGCAGTTCTACTCTGTCTTATAGGGTCATTATGAGTCAGAATTCACTTGACAGCAATGGGTTTTTGATGTTTTGAGTTAACCTTCACCAAATAAGAGTCTAATCCCTTAAAAAGAAAAAGCAGGAAGATAGCCCAGTGCCCCACCTTTTGATAGAATTAAAAATATATATCCAGTGTTACCCAGAAATACAGGGAAGCATTATAGAAAATTATATAATGTGGATAAGGCCTACCCATATAATTCAAATGGAATAAATACGTTCATATTAAAAATATGGAGCTAACAGAACTCATTTTCTTTTTTTTAATTTTATTGTGTTTCAGGTGAAAATTTACAGCACAAATTAGTTTTTCATTCAAAAATGTATACACAAATTGTTTTGTGACATTGGCTGCAATCCCTGCAGTGTGTCAGCGCTCTCCCCCTTTGCCTTTCCACCCTGAGTTCTCCGTGTGCATTCATCCAGTTTTCCTGTCCCTTCCTGCCTTCTCATCTTTGCTTTTGGGCAGGTATTGCCATTTGGACTTGTACACTTAATTGAACTAAAAGGCACATTCCTCGTGTATGTTATTGTTTGTTTTACAGGCCTGTCTAACCTTCAGCTGAATAGTGGGCTTCGGGAGTGGCTTCAGTTCCGAGTTAGCAGGGTGTTTGGGAGCCATGGTCTCAAGGGTTCTCCCAGTCTCTGTCAGACCAGTAAGTATGGTCTTTTTTTGTGGATTTGAATTTTGTTCTACACTTTTCTCCTGCCCTGTCCAGGACCGTCTATTGTGACCCCTGTCAAAGCAGTCAGTCGTGGTAACCAGGTACCATCTAGTTGCTCTGGGCTTAGGCTGGTGGAGGCTGTGTTCCATGTGGTCCATTAGTCCTTTGGACTAATATTTTCCTTGTGTCTTTGGTTTTCTTCATTCTCCTTTGCTCCGGACAGGATGGGACCGATAGATGTATCTTACATGGCTGCTCACAAGCTTTTAAGACCCCAGATGCTATTTACCAAAGTAGGATGTGGAACACTTTCTTTATGAAATATATTATGCCAATTGACCTAGATGTCCCCCGAGACCATGGTGTCCAGCCCTCAGCCCCAGTAAATAGGCCCTTCAAGGTGTTTGGATGTGTCTAGGAAGCTTCTATGACTTTGCCTTGGTCAAGATGTGCTGACTTCCCCTATATTGTATGTTGTTTTTCCCTTCACCAAGAACTTACATTCTTTCTGTAGAAAAGTTAGCAGCAGGCATTTAAGAATAGAGTGACAGCACTGATTATAGGTATAAGTAATTTCATATACTTCAACTCTTTTAAAAAGAATTTTGTGCTTTCTATTCATTTTAGCAAATTCCAAACATGAGCTCCAAAATTTCTATTAGGACAGTCACATATAAAAGAAAAGAATTTTAATGAGTTTTCTCCCAAAATACCCAGAGGTACAAATCCACATTAAGGATTAATGACCTGTCAGCGTGTACTTAAAGGAGAGAAGAGACATTTTAGTTGTAGAAATTTAAAAATAAAAGAGTCTGAAGTAAGAAAACTTATCACTTCTCCCTTTTGTATCATAAGAAGAACTGACCTGATTTATTTGCATTAAATTGGCCAAAAGAAAAATGTATTAAATGGTTGGCCTTATGAGCAAAACTCTTTCTGGGCAAACTTTTATGACAAAATTAGAAGTCCTAGTCAGAAATACTCTTTTGGTCACTTAAATGATGCAGCATTAATGTCAGAGTCAAACATAGTATAAAAGGAAGCAGCAATTTACATTTCAGATTTAACAAAATGTCCTCAATGACTGCTGTAATGTTGAAGGAGTGTATCACACTCTTAACCAAGCATTTCTGGTGGAGGTGCCATAAAATACTTGAATAGCTATTTCAAACCATCAACGCAATTTTATCCCTATTTTTTAAAGTCTTATCTATTTCAAGTAAAAGTTAATGCTCAGTTTTCTGATTTATTTACGCTTGATGCATGGCCACGCCAGAGAAGCTCTATTTGAGGTACAGGGGTGCGATGAATCTCTTTTTTCCCCTTTGAATCGACAAGCGATGTTATGACAGCAGGAGACAGAATCCAAAGGCTGAAAAGATCAAGCTGAATTTGAAACACAGAAACTTCAGTGTTTAAATAGATTCCAAATTTGGAAGCTTGAATTTTCCCAGCCCCGGAGGATATCCGATACAAAGACACCAGGAAAATAACTCGTTCAAGAGTCGTGTGATTGTCAGAGTCAGACAGTATTCGGTCTTCCTTTTTGTGGGGATGCATTCATATGAAAGAAGTTCACAGATTCCATCTTTTTTCCTTCAGAAAGATACAATCTCAGTTGACCAGACCGAGCAACATTAACTTGAGTCTATACTTGTTCCATGAAAACATCTATGTGAGGGGAGAAAATAAAATAGCCCAGGTTTGCCTCCAAGATGAAAAATAAATCTGGATATCTGAAATTTTTTTTAACTTTTCACATAGATATTTTGTGTCATAGTGAAATAGAAGTACTTGGGGGAAAAGAGGGTGCTGTGTCCTAATTTTAAATAGACAGTATGTACCTGAATAGCCTTTTTTATAGCATTTTTGCTCTTCTAATCCTGCTCTGAGCCAGGAATGGTTATACGGCACATCATTAAACAAGAAGGTCCTAGAAACATCTTAAATCTTCAATAAATCTTTATCACACTCACAGTTCTATATACCACTGGAGTACACATTAAAGGTTTCCATGACATAGAGCTGACCTAGCACTTTTCACCTTCAAGGTGCTTTATGCAGTCACTGACAGAAGTGTGTAAAAATCAATTTATGTTCAATAAGGTAAATGTCAATGATATCTTTAAACATGATGAGCAATTGCATAGTTTATTTCTAGACATTCAAATTTTGGCAGCTGATGGCCTTAAATATTATTTGGGCATGATCCAAAAGTTCAGAGCCATTTTAATAACCTACAATTAACTGGAAGAAAGTTCTAAAGTCATGGCATTCTCCTGCTCAGAAGCCTTCCATGGTTCACCGCTCCCTGCAAGAGGAAGGTTCATTGCATTAGTTTGGCGTTTAAGGTATTTCATAATCTGGTTCTAAACCACCCTTTTTGCTTGATTTCACCCTACTCCATCTCTCATGACCTATGCTCCAAACAGATCCAACTACTCCCTGATGCTGACTATATGCTACACTTCGCCTCTGCTCCCCTTTCACCCTCTCTGTCTGTTGACTCTTCAAGTCTAAACTGGGACAATCTATTCAGAAGGCAGTTTGATAGTATGTGTCAAGACCATTAATGACCACTCCCAGTGGTCACCTTTCAGCGAAATAAGAGATTGGCTTATAAAATAAACAATATCTTCCTTGAATACCGTGCTCCCTTAAATTATTCAACCATAGGAGACCAAATGGTCAACATTTACCCTAAAACAAAGATGAGAAGCTAAGGAGAGGCAGGGCAGCTAGATTAATGGAAACAGAACAAAAAGAATGGAAACAATGAGAATGTTGACACATTGTGAAAAATGTAACCAATGTCATGGAACAAGATAAAAATTGTTAAATGAGAACTTAACTCGCTATGTAAGTTTTCACCTAAAACACAATAATAAATAAATAAATAAATAAAAATACTACTAATGTTGCTTGACACCCATAACCCAGTTATTCTACTTCTAGGTCTTAGAAATAAGCAGACCTATATGTTTTTAATGTATAACAATGTGTTTTTATAATAGCAACAACAATCACAAACAAACAAAAAACTGGAAGGCCTCTAAATATCCAAAATTAAATCATATTAAACATCTTTCATCCATATAATGGATTACAGTCTAGCTGTTTAAATGCTGTTAATAGATAATTTTAATGACAAAGGGAAATGTTAAAGATATATGTTGTGATGATAGAAAATTAGATATACATAATATGATCTTACTTACGTTAAGAAATCATAGAAAAAGACTAAAGGGAAGTATATCAAAATAATAGACATTTCCAGGTTTTGAGATAAGGGTAATTGTTTTTTTTACTGTTTTTATAAACTCTTCTCTAGTTTACAAAATATCTGTATACCTTGTGTTAAGAACTGGAAAAAATAATACACTCAAAAGGTTTTTCAAAATTCAGTATTTTAAGATGCTCAAATGCTACCCTCTCTGAAGCCTTCTCAAATGACTCTTGATGAAATTAATTCCTTATTTCTCTGTGGTCACATAATACTTTGTACTTCCAACTATTTTTTAATCACATTTTCTGCCTGACACATTTGTTGAGCTGACTTGAAAAAAGACCTAATACTGATTTTTTTTTAGAATTGCTAAAAATAGATCCAATGGAAGAGTAGGCCTTCTATTTACTCTAAAAGCTACCTGTACTACAGTCTCATTTTCAACATTGCCTTGTTCAATATAAGCACATCTGCTTAACATCAGAGTCTCCTTTAAGAAGCAAGCATCAAGCCTATCTTTGCAGCTCTACATCTGCAGTTTGTTTGATAACTTATGCCTTAATTATAGGCTGTCTTCCCACTAAACGCCACATTAAGATTATGGAACAAGGTGTTAAAATGTATGCAGGGGTTGAAAAAGAAGTCAGTAATTTTATCATAAGCACAGGAAAAAAAATCATGACATAATCCTTCTAGAAAGGTTGTTATTTTTTTCTGCCCCCAAATTGGATATTAGATGTTTATATGAATTAATATTATAAATTTCTGCATAGTGTTTTATAAACTTCTCAGCTTAGCCTTTAACCATTAATATTTGCTGTAATTAGGGCATTGGAGTTGCTAGATAAAATATAGGACATCTAGTTAAATTTGAATTTCAGATAAATAGCATTTGTTGTAGCATAAAAAAGACATACTAAAAAATTACTCTTGTTTATCTGAAATTCAAATTTAACTGGATTTACTAAATCTGGCAACCTGGGTTGAGGGAGGTGGTTACGTATTGAGAGAGTTCACAATCTGGCTAAATAACCTCTCAGACCTACCCCTGGGTAGCATTTCATTTCATCTCAGCAGACAGTAAGCTCAGATATCTGAATTCTCCACATCCTTCCAAACTAAGTTTAAAAAAAAAAAAAGTCTACCAATATTGATGCCAAGGAATCACCAAGACTCCCTAACCTCTCCAAATTCCAGAGCCTGAACTCCTGCCAAGTCTATAAGGGAGAATTACACACAAATTACCAAGCTCTGCTGTGCCTTACAGTTTTCTTTTTATGCATTCATACTTAGAGAAGAGCCAGCGATGTTTGACTTCACAAGCTCAAAATTGTTTTCAGAGTATTTCATGCACATTTGGAGAATCAGTTCTGATTAGCCCTCGTTCTGTTTTAGAAGAACAGTAGAGAGGAGTACATCTAGCATTTGTCATTGATGGCCTCTTCCTTGACTTTAAGATAACTACTTTTCCAGATTTTCCTTTTTATGAATTTTCTTCTATCTCCTATAGGCTGCTTAAAAGCAATGTGCCATAAAATAAGTTCTTTTCCCCACCTTTGTTTCCAAAAACTTCCCCTATTCTTTTATTCCTCATCCACGTCTATCCAGAAACTCTAAGAAAGAACAACAGATTGATTCTCAATGCATCCTTCTCCACCCACCATCCTTGATACCTTCTCAGTAAAATCTTTTCAATCCTACCTCTTAAATATATGTGAGTGCACCCCATTCTCACTTTCCATTCCCACTGTCTCTGCCTTAGCCCAGGCTTCCTGTGCTGTCTCCAGAGCAGTGCTTTTCAAACTTCCATGTGCTTATAAATCATGTGGGGATCTTGTGAAAATGCAGATTCTGATTCTGTAGGTGGGGTGGGGTCCAAGAATTCCCATTTCTAACAAGTTCCCTGGTAACGCTGATGCTACCGGTCTGGGAGTGACACTTTGAGTAGCAAGATTCTAGGTTATCTGTATAGACTCCCAACAAGACCTCCTCCTGTGCCATTAATGTGTCACACTGCTGTCACCGTTCAGGGTAAAAAAAAAAAAAAAAATGACTCCTTTTGCGTACTGTATTAGCAAGTCTACCCTGACAGTTTCATGGTTCATGGCCTGTTAATTCCTCTGCAGGCCCCAGCCCCACATCTTAAATTCTAACTCTACTCCACTTCTTTCTGTTTCTGAAACTCTCCTTTTCCATTTCTGGGCCTTTGTACATTCTAGGCCCTTTGCCTAAAATGTCCTCAGAGTAATCTTCTTTGCCTGAGTGACCTCCTCTTTCTGATCAAGCTGAGATGTCACACTTCCTCTGTGAGTCCTTCTGTAATCCCCTCAGCACCAACCTCTAGCACCTAATACAATTATCTGGGCCTCTCACAGTTAAGGGTCTTCACACATTACTTTGTACATGTACTGATTACAATAATATACAGGGTTTATTTGAACCAACTACTGTTAGTATGTATTTTATGTGTAATTCTCAATACAATCCAATAATGTGAGTACTATTATATCCCCATTCTGTAGACCATGACACTAAGCTGACTTTGCTCAAGTTCATACAGCTTGTTAGTGGCAGAGCCAGCCAGGTTTCAAGCCCAGATGGTCTGGTACACAGTCTATCCTCTTAACCACACACTCTACTGCCTCTTTGACGGTATCTCACTTCAGTTATCAGGTTGAATCACATGAAATTGCTGATATTTGATTGTTTTATACTTACAAACCAGTAATCTCTTATGATTCAACTTTTTTAATAAGTTGAAAATCATTCTTGGCAGGGGCCATGTCTTTGTCTTCATGAGATCCCCTGGATTCAACACAGGTTCTGGTACACAACTGGAACTCAACTGATCTTTGTAAATATCATCTAATACCCAGCTCATGTTCAATATTCCTTGATTGTCTAAAAATGTCTTTTTACACTAAGTTTGTTTGAATTAGGATCCTAACAATGTCCACTCATTGCATTTGGTTGTTATGTATGTTAAGTTTATTTTAATCTATAATCGTCCCCCCCCCCTTCTTTTTCCCTCATGTCATTTATTTGTTTAAATAACTAGTTCTAGAGGCTTAATTAGATTCTAGTTCAATTATTTTTGGCAAAAAATTTTATAGTTGGTGCTGCATATATCCTATGGCATCAATCAGAACACACATAATGCCTGGTAGTCCCACATTTAGTGAAGTTAAAACTGATCAGGGGGTTCTATTAATTATTCTGATTCCAACAAACTTTTATTTAAATAGTTCTAGAAGCCAATGATGTCCATTGCCAAGGCCAGTATTTTAAGGCTTTTAAAATGATGACTTTTTTTTTCTAATTCTATAATTCCTTTTACATTTATTAGCTGGAATTCTTATTGATTATCAACCCCTTGTTGGGTTGCTCAGTAGTAGATCAGAGTACAAAGACAAAGGTACCAAACATTGCATTCAGTACTGGCTTAGAGGCAGATAAAGGTCTCAAACCATAGAAATGAATTCCACATCAGGACAAAATAAAAGCCTCCATCAAAACTAGAGTTGACATAGACCTCAAGTATCAGCAGGGTACTTGGTTCTTCACAGAAAATTTGGGCATAGATTCAATAAATATTTATCCTATTATAACTAGGATTTTGCTAAGGATGTGAACTTTCTTTTACACTATGGAAGAGATATTTGGCAGCCTATTGTTTGACCAAAACATCAAGTCTACACACACACAAACAGAAAAAAAAAAAATGGAACCATAGTTATGAGGTCATAATGTTGTAAAGAGAAACTTAAAGAAAAAAATATTCTTCCTATTACATTAACATAACCTACTCTACAAAACATTTCTTTATGGATCTACATGGTAATCTTCTATGCTAGGCATTTTGTAAAGACTTATAATGTAAAATATCAGACAAAAAAATTCATAGCGTCAGGGGGAAACAAGTAGCTAATGAAAGTACATTATTAGTTCTTGCTTGCCTATTCACTGGCAAAGGAAATTAGGTCCTAAAGAGAAACATGCAAGGGAAAATTTTAAATGCTCAAAGCATTTGAGGAAATTAAAGTCAGGCTTCTTGGTGCAGGACCAGTTACAGGCAACAAAGGTTTCTGCCATGCACAGGACATTTTTAGTTTCTATACAATCTGCTCTATTTTATTCACCTGTATTTAAAGGGCTCATGATGAGTATCAGTTTTAAAGTCACATGTTTTACCCTTCCTTGGAAACAGTGTGGGCAAAGGAAAAAGCCTCACCCTGCCGTTTAGTAGACTTCACTCCTAATTTCCACACTCGCACTGATTATCTGTTTTTGGACAAATTCTTTCTTACAAATACAAAGAAACCGGACTAGGTTTAGACTAGATGGTATAAGGCCACTCCCAGCTCAAACTGTCTACGGTTTAGTTAAGTGCTTAAAAAAAATAGCGCACTACTGAAATTAGTCCAATGAAATCATGCCCTGAGCGACAATGAAGGGCCATATGTTCTCCTTTAACTAAACCATGTTTAGATCTATTATGAACATCACACTCCATGTAGTCTTACTGGCAGAAAGTTAACCTCAGAGAGCAACAGATATGGCTCACTTAAAAGAAACATAAAAGCTTCAGTTCAATGCTATTGAATACCCAAGACAAAGAGAATAGAGTCCAAAAAGATTTGACGAGAATCATAATATTTCAAAATTTTGTTTCATAGTTCTAATTTTTTTCCTTTAGTTTAAGAGTCATAGCTTCAAAATATAACACAGATACAAATGTTCTAGTTTAGAATAAAATAAAGTTTGTTATACTAAAACTCTCCCTCTTTCATATTTGAATATCTATATGACTCATAGTGGTCCTGTAGAAATAACCTCATTCTAAGGATGCGTTTCAGGTACACAGCTGTCAGTCATTGCAAGCCCTGCCCACAGCCTCTTCCACAGAAAAACGTCCTACTCATAATTCCTAGGCACAGCATTTACTAGAAGACCCCTGCTGTAGATGATTTGACCATAACCAAAGGCAACTCATCCAAGCTTAGCAATTGATCTATAAAATGACTTTTTTCTTTTTTTTTTTCTTAAATAAAACTGAACAGGGCTTCTCAGGAAATAGTTTCCGGAAAACCCGAAATACTTTTGCCAGTTGTTTGAAAGAGTTAAAGTCATATTTAGAGTTGGAGACATAAGATCCAGCCAAGCTGAAATTACGAGAGACCAGAGCCAATCAGTTAATAGAGGACATCAGTGTGTAAAAGAGTTTAATGAAGGTACAGAGAAAAGCAAGGCTTCTATCAGAGATGCCAATGTGAGAGAGAAAAAGTAGCCAGTCACTAGAGAGGCCCAGATCCCTAATAATGTTCTCACTGAAATTCTAGGCCACTTGTATCCTTCCTCTAAATTTTACTGAAAATAACTTCACTAAGTGGTGGGTCTCTTGCAACCAAAGTTAAGTAACAGGTTTAGTTTGAAATCAATTCCATGGTTATAAAAAAGAGGGCATCACAGTGCATTCACATACAGAAGCTTCCAAAGGTTCCATCTGGACAGTGCCGGAGTTGTCAGGTGAAGAGACAGTGAAAATGAACTAGAGAAATTAAAGCTGTTTTGCTGAGGTCTCTATGGGAGACTCAGAAAACACAATGCTGCAGTTCCTTGGAGGAGCCCTTGTGGTGCAGTGATTAAGGCACTTGACTGCTAACCCAAAGTTTAGCGTTTAGAAGCCACCAGTGGCTCCATGAGGGAAAGATGTGGCAGTCTGCTTCCAGAGAGATTTACAGCCTTGGAAACCCTATGAGATCACTATGAGTTGGAATTGACTCGATGGCAGTGGGTTTGGCTCGGGTGGATACTTCCTTGGAGAAACCAAACTGAACAAGGAGGAAGCAATAACAAGTGGATGCTGTCAGTATTGGAGGCCATACTTGGCATCATCTCGCCTAGTTAAGAGTGGTCAGGGTGGCCAAATACAGTGAAAATTCCAAAGGAAAATGTCAGGGATTCCCCATCTTTAACCCAAAAGGAGTTAGACTACAGTGAGATTTGTGGGGGAAGACTGAACCAAAAGAATAGTTTTGTTACATATTTTGTGATCCTGCAATTCATCAGACTATGGTCTTAGAGATTCAAACCTGTTTTAAAGTTGTGTTTCCCAAAACTTCGGTAAAATGCAACAGTGAGCTAAGAGGTAATATCAGCTTATTCCACAAAATACGTGGTGGGGGTACCAAAACATACCGATGAAACCTAAAGTTCTTTAATTACATTTAGGTAGCAAATTTAGAATTTAAGTTTCATTTTTTGTTCCTGTTGGTTTACGCTCTCCTTGGTGGTTCGGCTTTAAAAATGCCAAGATCCTACATAGCATATATGCTTTAAAAGATGGGTACAGAGATAAACTTTTTCCAGCCATTTTCCTGGGAAATACTCTTGAGAGAGATTAAGTGGGCATTGTAATGTAAGCAAAAGTAAATTTTGCTTGTTTTGTAAGGCACCACCCATGGTGACAGTGGGCTGGAATCTATCCATCTTCACTCTCCAGGTTTCTGAGAAAGAAAGACCCTGAAAACTGCGAGAAAAATCATGAGGTAGAATACACGAGGTCACATCTGCTTTGAGGTGCATTTTTACAAGCCAGAGATGATCAGGCTGGAAAGAGTTCTCAACAAAAGTTTCCTATTTTATCTCTATTGCTTTTCCCAGTCCAAAGTTTAAGGGGACTCTTGAATTCCACTACCCGAGAGGACATAGTCCAGCGAATAAAAGGAGATGCAATAGAATGAGTATCCATGCCTTCCAGAACTGGCAGCTGAAGTGTCAAATAAACAAAGAACAAAATAATCCTATGCTTCCTGCTTCTTCACTTATTTCCAGTAAAGACTGTTTCAAACTCTTGTTTCTAAAGAGCACAGACCACACATTCTTTCTAAGCCTAGGCAGTAATGAACTAGCTTTATCTAATGAAAATAGGAAAGGAAATGGGGCACACTTCATCTGGATTGAGTTCTGAAATAAAAAAAATATATATATTCTGCCTTAATTAAATGCCAGTCAGCAAAGCATTCAGGTGATGCTCATCCTTCTTGATTTTCTCTTCCCATCAGGAGTCTGGAGTAAACTTTCATTCCAGTGGGGAAGCTACAGTGTTTACTAACTGAAATGGCAGCCACGATTCCTCGATTTTGAGATATGCCTTCAACTAGGTCTTGCCAACTTTCCTTCCAGATGGTTGTTAAGCACCCACGACCGACAACCGGCACAGCTTCTGGCAGCAGCTGGGAAGAGCTGACAGCAATGTCATATCCCGAGGAGAAAGCCAGCAAAATCACATCTTCTGTACAGACATCCTCAAGCACCAGAGGAGTTCTATTTTTATTAACAGAACCATTTAGAATAAGCATGAAATTAATTTATTGCTACACTGGTTTAAAATATTTACTTTTTTTTTTACTTTGCAATTGGCTTGAATCTGTTTTGCTATAGGAGATTAGGATGGCGAGCTAACAACGAACAAGAAAAGACTACACAGCCTCATCAGAGCAAGTACTTGGCAAGGTTACTGGTATTCCTGCCCAAGGATGAGCAGTTAGGCACAAAGCACAGGCTAAATAAATCTATAAATTGTGTGCTCTGGATGCAGTAGATGGATTGGGGGGGAGGGGCTTTTAATTCCATACAATGGGACTAAGATGTTCATGTCTCCTGTCCTTCACACACATTCCACTCCGTCCAAATTCCAACTGGCAGTGAGCAGTTCTGGCACTGGCTAACTGAAGAAGCATCACTTATTCATTTGTTTTGTGTCTGTTTGTTTTGCTCTTTTAATCTTAATGGCCCATCAATTTTCAGCTAAACTCTGTCCAGGGTTTAAAGTTTGGGCAAGCCAGTTAGCTGGGATTAGCAGTATTCCTAAGGAATTTCTGTATGCTTTACTAGGAGAGCATGGCCTTGGAATCCAGATAAAGAGATAAAGCGCACACTACTGAAATTTGTCTCAACATACGAAAGGGAGGATTTCCAAATGGGTAATCCTTTCTCCTAACCAGAATCACCCCAAGGCAGATTTACGTTTCTTGAAAATCTCCTGAAAATATTTTCCCTTTTTACCGGCCCTTATACTACGTCTCGAAGTTCTTCATGCCTTAACGCTCATAGTCAGGAAGTGCTTCCTAGAATCCAAATCGATTCGATTTTTCATCCTTTCTTATGTCATCAGTGAAAATGATGATATCAATACATTATACATTCATAAGCTTGACTTTCTGGTTTCCAAACACATCAATTCCTTTGGCCATTCTGGGAGCTAATTAACCAAACCAGTTGCCTTCCAGTCGATTCCAGTTCACAACAACCCCAGGTATATCAGAGTAGAACTATGCTCCACAGGGTCTTCAAGGGCTGATTGTTTGAAAGTAGATTGTCAGGCTTTCTTCTGAAGCTCCTCTGGATGGACTTGAACATCCAACCTTTAGGTTAGCAGTAGAGTGTGTTAACTGTTTGCACCACCCAGGGACTCCTAGGAGCTAACTAGGAGCATATATATGCAAATCCCAAATGAATGGACCCTCTTAAAGAGCTCTGAGAACTCAGATCCAATGACTAAATATAACCTACAAAAAATAAGGTTGATTTTTTGCATTGAGATATAATTTCTTCCCTATTTAACACATAACAATTTTTTTTCTTCTCCTAACTAAGCGTTGCCATATACTAAGAAAGCAGAGAAATATTCAAAGGACCCGAAGTATAGAACGGGAGCTGACAGTTTCCTTTGTGAAATATAATAGAGAACTGGTTCCATTTTGACCTTCAGAAGCTTGACTAATCCTATTATAGATTCAGAAGTCAGTGTTTTATCTTGCTTATAAAGTTACCCACTCATTGCCATGGAGTCAATTCTAACTCATAGCAACTCTGTAGGGTTTCCAAGGCTGTAAATCTTTACAGAAGCAGACTTCCACATCTTTCTCCCATGGAGCTGCTGGTGATTTCAAACCGCTAACCTTTTGGTTAGTAGTTGAGTGCTTTAACCACTGCATCACCAGGGCATCACTTGGTCAAGTATCTACTGGAGTCATTTCTAAAGCATGATGCTGGAACGATATTTATTTTTACTTATAAAGTATATTTTCTGCTTACAGAGGTACTATATGCATTTTCTTAAATTAGGAAATGCAGAAAAGTAAAAAGAAAAATACATGAATCATTCATATTCTCACCATTCAGAGATAGCTGGAGGTATATATTTCCAGTCTTTTTGAATATGTGCATATACAGATATATTTTTAAACAAAATTGGGATCAGACTAGATACACTATTTGTACATCACGAGCATTCCCAATTACATTAAATACTATTCTATTATTATTCCACAAAAATAATATCAGTTTTCAGGTTTCCAGTTAACATTCCTCAAGGGCCAAAAATATGTTATTCATTAAAGAATAGCTGTAAAAATCACCTTCAAAAACTAATAGCTTATGGGAAAAAAGAAAACCTCATCATTTCACTGAATTCTCAATTTGAATCCAGAGTTATGTAGCCAAAGGGAGGGAAGTTCATCAGTTGCTTTGAGAAAATGGGCCAACCATCTAAAACCATGAATTTAAGAGGCCCCTTTTTGTGACACATCCCTTTTGCTGGAGTGTTTTTGTTTATACTATTCATCTGCCTGGAATAGACATTCAGCTCCCAGGCCTAGCTCAATCCTATAGATTTTTAAGGACCCGTATCCTCCATCTGCCCTTCCCAACTACTCCAACTTTTTCTTAGAAAGGCTCTTGCATCTCTTGGGAGGTAGCTGAGGTATAAAAAAAAAACTAAATCTATTGCTGTAGAGTCAATTCTGACTCATAGAGACCCTGTAGGACAGAGTAGAATGTCCCATAGGGTTTCCAAGGAGCAACTGGTAGATTCAAACTGCTGACCTATTGATTAACAGCCAAGCTTTTAATCACTGCACCACCAGGGCTCTAGCTGAAGTACAGTGGTTAGAAATATAAAATTGATTTTGAGCAAGTTATTTAAACTTTCTGTGACTCAGTTTCCTCATCTGCAAAACTGGGATAAATATACTATAGTCCCTTCCCCTCATAGGGTTGTTATGAGGATCATATGTCAATACATGTCAAGCACTTAGAATTGTGCCTGGAATGTATTCAGTAAATGCTAAGTGTTACTATCTGTGACTCTCATTTGGAGACTTAATTACATATCGTTTGTTCTTTTGTTTCTTGGCAATTATTTTTGTTCTCTTATTTTCTGTAGTTTTACTCTTCTCCCACAACTCTGGTCTTATTTGTTGTTATTTAAGTACCTTAATATTTCTTCACCTGGTGTTCTACATTTTCTTTCTCCTTCCTTTCTGATGAGAACTCATGGACCTTTACAAAATCTGATTATGTCCTCAAATAGTCTAAGGTTTTTGACCGTCAGCCTGGAGTTAGGGAGTAATCTAGCAAAAGAGTCAGCCTGAAAAGATTCCATCTGTGTATCTGTCCTGCCAACAGACTCCCTTCACCTTGTGACTCAACCCATTTCATAATCTTGCTCATTTGTTTTCACCCTTGGGCTGAAAGTCTCCAGGCACGGAAGACCTCTCTCTCAGGTGGCAGTTGAGTGAAAAATAAAACCTTCTACTACATTCCCCAGTACACTACTCTAATTACTGAAAACAGCCCAAAGGAGTGAGGAGAAAGAGTCATACAGTCTTCCTGATCTCCACAACCAAACGTTATAAGAAGAGGTGAGGAGATCGTACTGTGCACCTCAGAGCAATTTCCTATGCAGCTAGCTCAGCAGTTGTGAGTGGTTCTTTCCTCACCAACCAAATCTCCTTGCTGGAATCATTTTTCTCTTTTAGAGTCTCAAAATTCCGAAGCACAAGGAAGCATGGAGTTACAAGTATCAGAGCCCAGCTGAGTCCCTGTGTGTGCATCTATGTATCCTACTGGGAGAGTATATAGAATTCCCGCAGTTATAATTGGTGTTGCTGCCCTTTGGCTTAGAATTGCATTACTTGAAAAGCAGAGGGGTTGATGTTATACTTATGATCATTAATATTTCAATCCAGAGGGGCCTGTTTCCTAAACCCTAGGAGAGGTAACCAAGGTTAGCACGGTGAAGTGCAGCCAAAATGCCATAACCTGAAGCCAGATGTGTTATGAATAACAATTCATGGAAGAAATAATAAAAAAGGATAAAGAGAATGAGATTCTAGTGTTAAAAACCTTAGCAAATTGAGGTTTTGTTTAAATACGTGGGAGCTAAATGCCAAAGAAAAGGCCCCTGACCTAAGCAGTTTGCTGAAAGTGGCTGCACATAATTCAACAACTCTGCTAGGAAAGTTACACACAAAAGGTTGAGAAAAGCTGATCTAATAGATCAACTAATGGCCTGGAAGGGAGTTATAGAACCAGACATCTCATCCCAGACTCCTCTCCCTCTCCCCCTTCCCTTAACATTCCCTCAGGGCTCTATTGCCTTAGAAAAGGCATTTAACTTACGCACTGCAAAACGGGTAATAAATATTTGCCAGCAACCTACCATTGGAGGGCGCAACAGAAATAATATGGATTCAAACAAGTGGCTGCTTCTGAAATGAGAGCATCTCTGTGACCACACAGTATTCTCCCTTGCAGAATATTACATCAAACACAGTCATAAAGATCAGCCACCTTTTTTCTAGAATTAGAGTGTGTTCTTTAGAGAATCAGTGTTCAGCTTCTCTGGTTTTCAAATGTCATCAGTCTTTGAGGTATCTGCTGCCAAGGAGTAAAGCGGGTAACTATCTTTAGTTTCATAAAACGAGAATGTCAGGTGGGAGAAATCAAACTTCATAACTTGTAATCTTTTGATAATGGTAGACTTCTACATAGGCTATTTCTTTTTTATGACCTGACTGTACTATGTATATTGAAGTTAAAAGGGTGTTTAAGATATTCAGAAATGATTTATATTAACCATTCAAGTAGAATCCTGTTTTGTAACTGAGGTATCTAAATAAAATAAAAAGGAGTCCTTCTTCATTTTCTTAATAAATAATGAGTACCTAGAGTAATGATGGCGAATACATGGCTCTCCCATTACCATTTTCCCTCCCTACTTCATGGCATTGGGCAAATCTGCTGCAAAACAATTAAGTTTTAAAAAGGAAAGATGTCATTTTGATGACTAAGGTACATCTGACCCAAGCCATAGTCTTTTCAGTAACCTCATATGCATACAAAAGATGGACAATGAAAAAAGAAGACAGAAGAAGAAATGATGTGTTCGAACTGTGTCGTGCTGGTGAAGAATATTAAATGTACTGTGGACTGCAAGAAAAATGAACAAATCAATCTTAAAAGAAATGCAACCAGAATGCTCCTTAGAAGCAAGGATGACAAGATTTCAGCTTGCTTACTTTGGACAAGTCATCACAAAAGAGCAACTGCTAGAAAAGGAAAACATGGCTGGTAAAACAGAGGGTCAGTGAAAACGAGAGAAACCGTCAATAAGACGGACTCATACATAACTGAAACAATAGACTCAAATATACTATCATGAAGATGGCACAGGACCAGGCAACTTTTTATTCTGTTATACATAAGGTTACCCTGAGTCGCAATCAACTTCACTACCAACAACAACAACACAGCAACTCCATGGCAGACACCAATAACCAATCCTAGCACTCTTTCACAACAGCCTAGCTGTGATTTCAGAAAACCAGGGCACCCAACAAACCACTCCAAATGGATCAGAATTGGCAAGCAAGTTGCGAACTAGCCCAGTATGTCAAGCCTATGCCAGATTGGTGGTATCATGATGGTTCATTCTGTATTCACTGAAATGTTTTAATGTCTATGGCTCAAATCCATGTCTCTGTAGAGTTTTCATGTAAAAGAAATACAAGATACAATCTGCAGACCTAAATAGATAGGGACTCTACTTGGCTCTGCTCAGGCACCAGACCCAGCCCAAATTCTCTGTTAACACTGAATGGACTAATAGCATCTAGCAGAGAAGAAAACCTCATGCACCACTGGACTTGACTTCTGAAAGTTTTAAGGAACTCAGTTAAGAGACAAAAATGAGTTATTAAGGCAATTGATAGTAGTAAGGCAATTACTGCGTCTGAAGGAATTAGGGAGGAAATGGGAACTAAAAGAACTTTATTTTACTAAATTTTAGGATCCAACATAATGAGTTTGTCTAGTTTTTGTGAATTTAATGAAAGCACCTAAGACAAATGCATGGTTTTCCAGTCTAAGGTAAATTATAGATACAAATCTCAAAAGCCACATGGGAGGCAACAAAACTAAGAAAATGATTTCTTTAAATCAAATGAATATTTTTTATGCTCAGATTGATGTTATAAAATTAGACCCCAACATTAGGTTGTTATCAATATTCTAATGTTTTTTCTTTTTTCTGCAGTTCATTATACTTCCAAAAACAAAACAAAACAAAAAATACTATAGCAAAATAGAGAATCAACAAAAAGGATGGCAGTTATCTCTGAAACAATTAAAAGAAAAGCAAGGAGGAAAGCTAAGCAGTTCAATCGATTCTAACTATAAAATAACTTGAATTCGGCTATAGGCTGATGAAACATAATAAAAAAAATAAGAAGAAATGAAAAAGTTATTATATATCAGTAGCAGTGACATAAAAGGAAAGGACTGAGTTTGTAGGTGACTTGAGCCTACAAGATATAAGAACCGAGCTCGGTTTGGAGCCATATTCAGAATTTTAAAGAAGTACATCTACATGTAAGCAAAGGCCTAGATCCCCAAGAACAAGGCAAAAGACCCCAAGAGACCAAACTAGAAGTACTGTTAATAGATACCATTTTAAATCATAACCAAGTTTTGTTAAATGGGGAAAAGTGATTGTTCCCTGGTCCCCCAGACATTCTTAAAGATAAAATTAAAAGCCCATTTCATCCTTAACTTTTTTATTAACCTTCTCTCCCAAACCCCAGCTGCTCTAGCTCTCTAAGTCTAGCAGAATGTCCAGGTGGCCATTAGAGAACTGCACTCTGGAAGAATTACTAATTCTGCCTCCATTACTTACAGGAGTTCTCACCTCCCACAAAGACAAGTTATTTGCACTTAAACACACACACACACACACACACACACACACATAAAATTCTGCCTCATGAATGTGGATAATAAAGGAGCCTGTCCAAAACCCAAGTAATTATAAGAACTTGATATCAAAGTGTTGCTCAGATATAAATTTGAAATGAAAGTCTCTTCCAGACTTTATTAAGAAAAATATCAAATTAGGGAGGACAGGGGAAAAATTTTAATAAGAAGCCTTTTTAGGTGTTTGAAGCTCTTTAAGCTTGTATCTTTATGATAGGACTGTGGGGGAGAGGGAGGGTTAATAATCTACACTGAAGAGATTAAGTGCATTTAAAGCTAGGCATGGACTGGGAAGAACTGATCAGAAAGTGAAGAGGCAATTGCCTGGACTGATTTTCTGTATCCCCTCACTTGGTACTAAATTTGCAGAATGCCTTTGCACAAGGAGGAAATACGGAGACTAGCATGCCACTGAATACTGAGAAGTGAGCTGGGCAGCTCATGTAGTTGCATGCAAGCGATTTGCTCTATGGATTTCTGTGGGGATTTATCTAGCTTTTAGAGGGTGGCAGCTACTTGTGAAGGAAATGTTTTTACTGCACCAGTTCTGTGCAACACTCAAAATACCATTAAAGAAAATAATGCTGGGTGAAAACCTATTACTGCCAGGTGCATTACATGCAGTATATTATTTTGTCCTTGCAACTCTTAAAGGTGGTTATCATTAGCCCTATTCTACAAACCAGGAAACCAGGCTCTGAGGAGGGGGCAGTCAGTAACTTACCCAAGATTATAAAGATTACAAAGGAACGACTGGGGTTTTGAACAAGGCTGTCTCAGGCCCCAAAGCAGGTATGCCACTGAGTGTATCATGCCTGCCTCCTTCTGATGGTTTTAAAGGAAGGAGTTAACTTATCTTGCTGTAAAATATTTAGAGTAAGCCTGCCTTAGGAAGAGGAGAACTAATTTCATGCTTTTTAACATTTTTAAGGGTTATATCCTTTTAAGTCTCTGATAAAAGCCAAAGACACACACATAAACAGTGCCGCGTAACAATTTCAGAGGCTTCAGGTGCACCGAACTCAGATTCTTAACCCCTGGACAACTGACCTCTGGTATTTCTTGTGTCTCTATGCTACATTTCAATGCCTCACTCTATAGAGTCATTGAACAGGGGACAGCAGAAAGCAGAGTGTGAGATCCTGGGTCAGGCTGCTTGAAATCACACTCTGCATTTACCATTTAATAGTTGTGACCTCAAGCAAGTTACTTTACCTCCCTGTGTCTCAGTTTCTTCATCTGTAAAATGGGTAAGACAATAATCCAACCCATTAGTTCTGAGAATCAAATGAGGAATCATATCTAAACCTTTAGCCCAGTGCCTGGCACAGAGTAAACACTCGATAAATGTTAACTATCACCATTAATATGGAATAGAGTTCACTATAAAGGAGTTTCCTCCATTTATACAATGTGTTTTTGTGTAGTTTCCTTAGTAAAGCAGCATGTGTCAGACTGTATTTTCCAAAGTTGGTCAAAATAATATCTCCCATTTCTTGTGGTCTTCTGCAATATGACCATACCACTCCCCTGTAAAGAAGTGGAGGTTATTTCTAGTAAAGTGATGCTGTGCAAGTTCTAGGCAGAATCCTTAACTGGCCTGTTAACTTCAACTTTCTGTCTTTTGGAACACTCTCTTGGAACTCATCCACCACACTGTGAGGAAACACAAGTAATCCTATGTAGATGTCCACATGGAAAGAAACCAAGACTCCAGCCAACACTTGCAGCTGAATTGCAGGCAACGACCAGAGCCAACTCTGCAGTCAGGTGAGGGAGCAATCTAGGAAATAGATCCTCCAGGCTCAGTCAACCCAGTTAACTCTACATGGAGCAAAGTTAAGGAGTTCCCTCCAAACTGTGCCTAATTGGCAGATTAGTGTTTCAAGTTACTAAATTTTGGCATACTTTGCTATGCAGCAATAGATAACCAGAACACAGCACTATGTAATCATTCTTTTTTTTTTTTTTTCCCCTACGTTCCTGGTGCTCAACTTCTTTGAGTAGTTCCATCCTAAAGATATTTTCCTCTTCTAGCCAAAATATATGTTGTGCACCGGCTGTTTGCCAATCCCTGGACTATCCTGAATGGAAGGATAGAATACATTGCATAAGTAAACATGTTCCCATCCTCAAGGAGCCAAGAATACTGTTGGAGAGAAAGACTGCTCACATGCAGAAGCAATCAACATACTTACTAAATGCAAACTAAAATACCAAATACTTAACTCCAGTGCTGCCTAAACTGGGATTAAATATTTGTTCCAAAGACAGATGAAAGGTTATGTAGGAAGTACACAACCAAGACTGCCTCAGTCATGAAATACTTCTCTGAGAGTTAGATTTAAGACAGGTTTTTTAGATACATCAAAAACATAGAGTAGACATGCAAATGTCAGGTAGAGAATATGTTCTGTAAATTAGAAATGGCATGTGCAACAGTTCAAAACTGGTAATGAGCAAGTTATAGACAAGCCCTGAGAAAGAGACTATCTAAATTCTAGCAGAGCGTTTTTGCCAAGAAAACCAAAGAAATGAGGTTGGGGAGACAGGGACAAGGGTCAACAAATCTCTACTCAAAGCTTTTACAACCTGGTGTGCTTCAGCCTTGGAAAAGTTTTTTCTTCTCTTTTTGGACTGAAGCCTTCTCTATAGCCCTCAAAGACAAGCAGCCTGAACAGGGACTTGGGTGTTTCTGTGACATAATTCTTGGTCCCTTTACAAATTGGCTTGCTGTGTTTTACTCAGTGATCTGTGTCATCTCTTTTGTGGAATCAGGATTGCTCAAAATCGGGTTGTGTCTTCTGCCTGGTGTCTTCTGTCAGAGGTGTCTAAGCAGATTTCTGACACAGCCATCAAAGAGACACACTTCAGAATGGGAACTAAAAGCAAAGTGACCATATCAATAAAAGCTGCTCTTTATTGATTCACAAATGCAGCCGCCAATGGAATGCTGGGTAGAAAAACAACTCCCACTGAACTTCAGTCTATCAGTTGTGTGTCGGTTTTCCGCAGCTGGTGGACTGTGTTCAGTCCTGATCACTCAAACCACAGGTTCTTGACACCAGTATATCCAGGTTTCACGCTATCTTTTCATTCAGTACTTTTTATTGAAGACTTAGCCTTAACAGAAACAAAGTCAAACTGTAGGGCCCTATTATATGACCTCCCAAGAGTTATCATTCTGTACTGTCAAGCTTGGGCAGAAGATGTGTCCTGATCCAGAAGAGGCTTAAAGTACAAGTAAATCAAGAAATTAGGGCAATTTCCAACTAATTTGAGATTCCCTCCATAATTCTAATGGGATCAAGAAAACGTTTTAACTGGAATTATAAGGGCTAAGGTCTTCATTTTTTTTTTTTTTTTAATTCATAATATTCCCCTTCATATACTGTTACAAAGTCTATTGTTCTCTGATGATCAGACTGTATCCATTTTAGGCAAGGAGCCTTCCTAGGGCAGGAGGGGACTTGAAATAGAAAAAGCCAGAGTCTAAGAATAGATCAGCCACTTTCTATATATTTTTTTCATGTCAAGACAGAAGATCTCTATAGCTTCTTTCCTCCCTAAATACTATTTTGCTTTTTATGAATTGCAAAGTAAAAAAAGGATGTGAAATTACAAGGAAGAGTAAATAACATATACTACTAGGAGTCCTTTTCTTATAAATGTGTTTATGCATCACAGTTCAGGGTGCTGAGGACTGCTGCTCACATACCTATCCACGCACACTCAAACCCATGTACAGCCCCGTAAGAAAAACACCCTCGGCTTAAAATCAAAGGAGCAATGATGTGCTCACCCTGATGGATACGAGTCAATCTTGCACCATGTGGTCCCCATCTCTCTTCCTCTGATGAGTGCATCATCCCCAGGTTTGGATCACAACTGTCTCATTATACTAAAGGGCTGCCCCTTGCTATTATTGTATTTTTAGACAACTTCAGTATCATCCTAAATGCCAGAAGGCTAACACGTAAGCAATGACAATATGCAAACATTTACATAGACATGATATATTTTTTTCTTTTATTCCTTTATTGCATAAGTTCCTGGTTCCCACATCTTGTTGGAGGCAAGATTTTTGCTCTTAACAAGGTTAGTTCCCACCCTAACCACCCTGAGTATCTCTTATGGCTTCATGGATTAAAACCACATCACAGCTACCCATATGACCATTTCAGCTCTCTAGAGATTTAACACTAAATTCCACAATTAAAATCAAAGAATTTCTTCAAAGAAATGTACTTGGAAGTAAATATACAGACATGTGTCACTTAACGTCCACGATATGTTCTATGAAATAGGACCTTATGTGATTTGGACATTGTGTGAACACCACATTATATATTTAGCAAGCTATATGGAATATCTTTTGTTTCACTTCCAAACCAATACTTCTCCTTTGCCTCTTGCTGCTGCTATCACTAGCACTGGTTTTGTTGCATTTGGGAGCCATGATGCACTTCATGGTAATATTTTCAAAAGAAAATTAAACAGAGAGATAAATGCAACACTCAAGAGATTTGTGATATACGAGATTGGATACTGCTGCCTACGAGTAGAAGC
Source organism: Trichechus manatus latirostris (assembly GCF_000243295.1). NCBI lineage: Eukaryota > Metazoa > Chordata > Mammalia > Sirenia > Trichechidae > Trichechus > Trichechus manatus. The sequence continues at coordinate 1,057,349 of NW_004444092.1, forward strand.
ATACACTGTTACATGGTCAACTTTTTATTTGTAAGTAGGGAAAGTTCACATTAAAATAACAATAGAAAGTACAGTACTATACATACATAAGCCAGAAACATAGGATTTATTATGCCTATCAAGACATGTGTAATAGGTTACATATGTACTCTACTATTATATGCCTGGCAGCCCAATCGCTTTGTATATAAAAGACATGAGATACATGTGTTGCATGCAGGAAGTTGTTGCATTCGCTACGTCCAGTTATGTCCATGAAGTCACGTTCTCTGATCTTTCCGAACTCTATTATAACCTCATGGAACCATGGACGTATATGTTACCCAAATGGATGTTATGCGGCACGTGACTATAGTTGAAAAGCCTTCTCAGTGCCACAGGAAATCCCAACACCCCGTCAGAGAGCTATGTGGTGATTTGGAATTAATAATGGTCTCAACTGGGGAAGACCCATAGACTTATCAAGCAGAACAAATGATTGGGTTGATCATGACTCAAGATGATTGATTCCCTTGTTTAACTATATTAGCCTGATGACTTTTGGTGGCTCATTAAATTCAGGCAGACAGACTGGCTGGAGAACTTAAAGAGAAAGTTGGGTACGTAGACTAACCTGGAACAGAACTGCTATATATATATCCTAAACTAGTACCCTGAGAGAGTTTACTGAGCAACAACTCTTATCCCCTTAAAGACCAACCCTGGATTAAAACTAAAACCTACGTATAGTCCCTATAAACTAAACAGTCATGCAACTGGCCCAGACTTCAAGCCAAGGCTATGTCAAATAATATTTAATCTAGCAAATATTTATTTAGCAATGACTATTACCAGGCAATTTCTGTTATAGCGTTTAAATATAAAAAATTAGATTGTTTTTGTTTTTCTAATAAGTATAAGAGGAAAAAAAATGCTTTCTGCCTCTCCAGAAGAAAAAAAAAAAAGAAATATTCTGTTAAAAGCTATCTAATTTTCGAACCCTACAAATGTCATCTTTTTAAATCTCAATGAAAGCATAACTTGTTTGCCCAATGGAATTCATTTTCCATTCAGTGCATTAAGGATGGAGAAATAGATTTGTTTGTCAGGTTCTGCCTTTTTCTTTTTAAGCCAAACAGAATCTGCACAATTTCCAAAGGCAGCTTCACTGTCTTTCACGTTCTCTTTGTCTCTAGCCATTTTTGATAGAAGGAATTGTTTAAAATGGGCTTGATGCACATGTGTATGTGTGCGTGCATTTTCCCCTCTTTGATTTTGCAATTACATTTAGTTTTGGTTAAAATGGTAGAGTTCTTAAAAGGAGATGTAAAAGTTATTACTTGCCAATACACTTCATAGTTATGACCATTAGTACTTGGATTTCTTAAAAGGAAATTATATATATGTATTATATGTAATTTTCTCCTCCAATCTGATTTGCTTAAAATGTATTATATAACATCCCAAAATTTAATCTCTTGGGCTAAGAGTAAACACAAGTAGTTTTCAATTAAGGGTAGTTGAATGGTGACATTGAAGGAATCGTGGACATAAATACAATGGAGTAATCATGCAAAAATGAAAACAAAACAAATCGAATAGTTTCTATCCCCTCACATCCTGCAGAAAAACTTGACAGTACACAGTGTATTTTTAAATCATGGCACAAATTGCCCACTGTAGAGAGAAAACAGTTTAAGAAATCATAACCCTACACTGCACAAGCTTAATGCTATTTAAAATGCAAAAGACAGAGAGCTAGTACCCATATCACCTGGTACTTTCACCATTTACGCACCCAGGAGCAGACATGCTTATCTTTCACCTTGATGTCTGATTGCTGTGCTAAAGCCATTTAAAACTAGATGGAAGAGAATTATATTCTCCTAAGGAGTTGACTGATTCTTTTCTCTAAAGAAAAGAGAAAAAAATAAAGATAGCCATTTTGATTAAGAACAAAGTGCTACATAGAAACCTCTGGGCATAAATCGCATCAGGCCTCTGTAATTTTTGCTTGCTATCGGTTATTGCTGAGATAATTGCACAGGAACACTGTTTGTGTAATTGTCAGCAGTAGTACTCCTGGACCAAGGACTGAGGCCTCCTGCAGATTTCTACAAATCATTACTGTCCTTACAGTTTGTGCCTTTTTCTACCCACCTGCAGGTCACTGGAGCTAAGCCAAATGGAATTATTGTTCTCAGTCTTGGGAAGATTCACATTACTCTCTGTGAAGTACAGACGAATTTTGCAGCTAAGCGAACATGTGCCCTTTGTTTAAGAGAAAGAGACACCAGGGGGTCGAGGGGGGAAATGTTCAAAGAAAATGCCCATCTTCAAAGCCGTAGATCTACTTGAACAAACTGAAAACCAATCTGATGAACAAGGTCAAGGAAGCTATTAGACTGTTTAACCCAAAGGGGCTGGATTTAGGGAAAAGACATTTAAAAATATTTATGCAACTCCATTTTATTGCTCATTTGCTTTCCGAGTTGCTATAACACATTATAGACATGCAGAAGGCAATGGATTATATACTTAGAGCAGTAAATAAGGCTCGGGAATATGCCTATATGTACAAAATGTTTTTTCCAAAAAAACAGGTACAGGCTGCAAAATGTGTTTGCTCTTAACACGGTTAGTTCCCACCCTAACCACCCTGAGTGTCCCTTATGGCTTCATGGATTAAAATCACATCACAGCTATCCATATGACTATTTCAGCTCTCTAGAGATTTAATACTAAATTCCACAATTAAATCAAAGAATTTCTTCAAAGAAATGTACTTGGAAGTAAATATACAGACATGTGTCACTTAACGTCCACAGCTAGTGGAACTAAAAATCAGTAAGATATTTGCGTAAAACAATTTTCTAATACATCCTTGGTATTTTCTAATACATACTAAAGTTTTATTTTAAACTGTACATTCTTTGAAAACAAATGCCTGTCTTAAGAATGACTATCTTAAAAAATAAGAAATTCAGACAAAGATTCATATATACACATTTATTATTCAAAACAGCACATATCTGTGAACAATTTAATTGTCCAACTAGAGGAGAATATCAAATAAATTAAGACACAACGTGCATTGGTTTGTTATCTGCCAGTTCAATAGTGTTTTCAAATCCAGAACTTAAAAATATATGATGATCTGGAGAAATATTCATGTTTTAACATTAAGTGAAATTGAAGACTCAAAATTATAGATACATATGATCCTAAATGTGGCCCCAAAAGGCACAGGAAAAATGCTGACTGGTAACTTCTAAAAGGAGAAATTAGAAATAATTTTTATTTTCCTCTCTGAGTTGGTATTTTTGTTTGTTTTTCCTTGTCTATTCAAGAGCCGTTGTTTCCGATATAAACTGATACTACACTTTCAAA
>NW_004444092.1:1060887-1078140 GCF_000243295.1 Trichechus manatus latirostris
AATACTATTGAAGTATATATACATATATCAATTTGTCTTAAATTGAGGTTTCCTGTCCATAAACCAGATCCTTGCAACCTCCTTCACTCCCCCAAATATTTCACGTTCTGTCACTTCCCTCTGTTATCACTAATTGTCTCCTAGTTATTTGTATCCCCTGCAGCTACTGATGGCTGTCCCTGGAAAGACACATTCTCCAGTGGCTTTAGCCAAGAAACAGAGTCAAAGTCACAAGCCTGTACCTGCTCCTGCCTTCACTGACATCTCCATATCGCCTCAGGCAGGTGTTGTAACCACCTGTTAGCTGGTTCTCCTATTTCAAAATTGGGTTGCATCTGATATTATATTCTTTCTCGCTGAGAAACAAAATAAGACATAAATATCACCAGATACAAACTTGTATTCTGTGGCTTCAGCCTCACTGTTCAGTGTTGAATGTGTCTCTCTGCCTAAGGGAACCAATATAATTTAGGAGAAATCTGAGAAACAATACAGTTTAGTTGTTACAATCACAGACTTTAGAGTTGCTCTTCCTTCGTGTGAACCCAGCTTTAACACTCACTAGCTACATGATCTTGAGTAACAATTGCTTAATCTCTCTGTGTTTCTATTTCCTCCTCTGTAAAAAAAAGATTAAATGAGCTAGTTAGTGAACACATATACAACACTTATAACCATTTCTGGCACAGAGTAAGTGCTCAATAACTCTTAGCAATTATTATTAGAAAGCAATATGTCTTCTTTTATTCCAAGGTTATAAATACATTTATAAAATTCGTGGCTACCGCAGAGTATACAGATTACATTTTGGAGGGTTTGTTTATAAATATTATATGGAGAGAAAATCATCTGTTGGGTTAGTCTTAGAGGTAACTTACTCAAAACAGAATAACACACTGGAGTTGTTCCGTGTTTACTTTTTATTATTGACAGAAGCTCACTAAATAGACTTGGTACTTAGCATACTTACTCAGAATAGAGCCTGGATAAACAAAGATTCCTCAGTAGTCGGGGATGTGTTAATATCTGTCTGTGATGTGCAACAACATTCCAATAGGAACAAACTTAAAATAATTACATTTCATTTTGTCTCCTGTCAGCCACAAGTTAGCTCAGGACAATTTAATGGAGAAGAGCATTGCCAACTTGCACTTAATGAAGCCACATTTTGATAAGAGACTCTGGTGGGATCTGGAACCCTAACAGTAATGAAATCCAAGTCTGGGTTCTTGGTCCATTAGGCAACAAGACTGGCTCTTCAGTATACTTGTTTCCAAAGAGAAAGAAAGGGACAAACTTGTTGGATTTTTTCCTTTATTTTTTAGGATGCTCGAGAGTGAGTAGGCTTTAATCTTTCAATTAGCAACAAGAAAGTTTTCACAACGGCTTCAATTTCAAAATAAATTTTTCTAAGTATGATATAGAGTGATCCAAGGTTACCTCTATCATAGATCTTTATGAATTTTAACTATCATTGAACTACTCTTTTACTGAAGAGGAAATTGAGCCCCATAAATATAATGTACTTGCCAATGTCAGGAAGATAGCTAGTGTCAAAGACCAGGTATGATAACAGTAATTGTTAGTATTTATTGAGCGCTTATTAATCTCAATATTAATCATTCAATTCTCAAAACAGCCCCATTTAGCGGATGATGAAAACTTGATGGCACAAGAGAACGATGCGAGTTACCCGAGAACACAATAAGGGGCAACTGTATTGAGAACCCTGGAACTCCCACTCCAGAAGCTACGCTAGCAAACACTAGATGGCACTGACTCTAGTGAACTGACATTAAAGTCCTCATATCCAAGGGAGCTTCAGAGGCACATTATGTAGCCTGATGTGAAAAATACCAAAAGGTCTTAATATCCCTCTCTCTCCCCAACATTTTCACAACCACTTACTAGCCTTCTAAGAAACTCACAAGTTAACTAGGTTAGAGAATTTTGACAACTGGAAAAGTAACATAATAGTTAGTCATCACATTCTTATAGATTCTTTTTATCAGAGAATGGACCTTATGCATGTGACAATTTTCTTGGAGTGAGAACACTGTTGCAGATTGTTCTCTAGAACCAGGACAATGCCAAGCATGGAACCCAAGCAACACTGGACTATACTAGAAGTACTGGTCATTGAGGAGCAGAGCAAAGTTAATGAAGAGGAAACTTGCTTTTTAATAGGTTTCATTTTATTAAGTTATGTGACTTCAAAAAATTTGCTAAGTGCCTTACCTGGAAAATTGGAAGTATAACACCTTTTCAATTCATTCATTTATTATATATCCATTTCGCACAGCTGCCAGGTGTCTGCCACTGAACTAGGTGTTCAGGCAGACATGAGTTTACTGAGAAGCTAATGAAGCTTAAGCTTCAGAACTCCTTACATGCCTGGGTCCTTTCCAAGGGAAGGGCTAGGGGAGGGGAACAGCAATGTGTTCTCATGGTCATATGTTTTTCTAAAATTTGCAGAAGATACTAGAACTGCAATCAGTTAAGGCTATTGTCTCTTTCCACTCCAACTTCCCTTGCTGCACATTTCTTCCCTTTGTGTAGTGTGGCACTGAAGTGACTGAAAGGATTTCTGGCATCCACCTAAGGGGAAATTGAGCTGCGAATGGTAACAATTAGTTGGACCTTAATAGGATATATCTATGTGGTTTTCGATCACTTCCATGTAGATGTAAGTTATTGCTAACCATCTCAGTTTAGGAGGGTGTCCGGAAACGCTTCTACTTCCCAATGTATCAACTCATCTAGAGTGATCACAAAAAAGTCCAGAGTCAGAGGCCATTTCTCAATATGAGAATGTCCTACAGCCTCCAGCACCAAAAGTATGTGGGTAGGAGAGAAACAAGATTTGAAATGTATAGAGCCAAATGACACTATTATTATTATTATTAAAATAGAAATGTCACCTGGAAAGTTTAATACTTTAAACCCTAATTAGCAGGCGTTAGTTGAAAGTTCACTGAAACTTAGTTACGCCGATGATAGGAGATGGAAGAGGGAAGAGGGATCACAGTTAGATGAATGAGCAGAAAGGTGGGCAAGCAAAAAGACAAAATATTTACCCCAACTGAGTTCAGGTTACTGCTAAGCTAGTGGTTTGAGAATTTGTAATGAGTATCAGAGTCACTTGGAATGTTTGTTTGGAAATGCATATTCCTGGAATCTACTCCAGACTTACTGAAACAGAACATGTGGTGAGGAAGCCAGGGAGTATGCATTCTAATAAGAACCCCATGTGATTCTAAGGCAGGTGATCCATAGATTACATTTTGATCTAAGGACATAAATTTCTAGGAAAGCTAACCCAATTAATTTGGCTGAAATATACACGCATATATGATAACAAGCCCAACAACAACCAGTGAAGAATATCTCCATTGGGTTTCAATAATGATCTGACTAAACCTACTTTTCTCCTTGTTTGCGATTTTCTCTCCCAAACTCAACTGCCATTTGGCATGAGTGGGAGGAACATATTTTAATGTACTCAATTTTGTAGGAAAGAAAACCAACTCCAGGAATGTTTGTCTGAGTATTATTTCAAAGGTTGTTGCGTAGATCTTCTCGACACTTATACATCCAAATCGCTACCCAAAACAGTCATAATATACATGAAATTTCCAGTTTACACAATGATCCAAATCAAAATTACAAGGTGTTCATATCATTGATATTTTAATTAGCTTGCATCAAAAGATCCCTGACCTTTTGTTACAATCTTTAAGGTGAAATCAAAAGTGCAACAGCTGGTCTTCCTACCCATGGTGAGCATTTAGCCTACACAAAAAAAAAGATGAGGTTTTTGTTCATCAGCATAATTAAGCTCAGGTATTAACTGCCTATGTCAGACTTTGGCCAGAAGCTAACTTGTGTGAGAGCTTGACATAACTGTATTAAGGGCTGACAGTGCTTAGTTGCCATGGATTGAGCAAGAAAAATGATATCAATAATGTAGGTATGTATTCTCCACTGCATGCTAATAAGCTTATTGGATTCTAAGCAGTTGATATTTATAATTTCTACATTTTAATTATGAAAATCATCAATATTATAATAGCTGGGTATTTCCTTTAAATTTTAAACCACTAATTGACCTAATTGAGCAGAGCATTGCTAAGAGCAAATACAGTACCTTGTTTCAACCATAGAAGAAAGTCATTTGGAGTACAGTGTTTTGCTGTATTTTAATTAGAACCATTGTGTATTGAGGCCCCTATGTGCATATGCCCTCTAAGTAAAATCCCACTTTCAACTTTCTAGAAAGGACAAGTTTTCCTAATGAAGTTTGCATTCTTACTTAGGACATTTCTCTAGTATTCTTTTCTTCTTTCTGCTAAAAGAGATTTTACTCTGTGCAATATAAATAATTGGAATATGTACTGTAGACGTGCATTACAAGCATGTACAAGACTATCTAGCCCAACACCATAACCAACTGATAAATAACAACATGCCCGAGATCAGAAACTGCCCTAGTGACAGAGCCAGGACTGGAACTCAACCTTTCACTCTCCCCATGCTGCTTCTATCCCACAAGCTACTCTTTGGGATAAAACTCTCTGTAAATAATATTTCTCTTTCTTTATGTTGGAACATTAAAAACACTGGAGAGCTGTTTCTCTGATAACTGTTGATATGCTGCTCATCTATTGAAACTCAAGGTCATACTTCCTAATCTGTGAGTGCAGAAAGATGCTGTTTTCTTCAGCACAGCAGCAAGGATGAACAGATATCCATTAAGAAATTATTTTGTTAAGGTCGAGCTTGACTAAAGTGGTCAAATAAGTTTCCCTAAGCTTCTACATTCAAGGGGGAAAAAAAAGGATAAGACGCAATGCATATAATAAAACATTTTTATGTTTTTACATTTTCCAAAGGGTATATCTACATAATTTTTCTTGACTTTTGAAACATCCACAAGATAAATGCTTCATGTCTAGAATATACATACACATTGGTTTACATATGATAAAAAGCGTTCTTTATACTATAACATAATGTTCCACTTAAAGAAATAATAGGCATTGTAGCACTGAGAAATAAAAAAAAGAGCATAATAAAAATCCATATAAATAAAAAATCCATAAAAATTCATCTAAATCACACCATCATATGCTTTAGTACATTCTTAACTGCACTGTCCTTTAGTTTACAACACACACATACTTTGTCTTTAGATAGTGATAGCTTCAAATGCAAAGCCTCCTCCCGTGCGCAGTCCTTGTCCTGTAACAGACTCTTAATGAATATTTCCAAGAATTAAGAGCTATGTCCTTGTCTCTGTACAGCAGAGGTTCTCAACAGGGGGCAATTTTGCTTCCTAGCAGACATTTGGCATTATCTGGGGATGTATTTCATTGGCACAACTTGGGGAAGGGATACTATAGGCAACCAGTGAGCAGAGGCCAGTGATGCTGTCAACAAGTATGCAATGCACAAGACAGCCCTCCATAACAAAAAATTATCTGGCACAAAATTATTGAGACCAAATAAGCTAAAGCAACAGCTGTTGTTAGCTCTTTGAAGTGATTTGAGTTTTCAGTCACTTATTATTGACAAATGCATGTGCAAATCTTATTACTTGTGTGGATATCTGGATTTACTGTGAAAATTTCTTAGTAAGAGATGACATGTGCAGTGGCAAGAACAGGGGCTAGGGCGCCTGGAGACTTGGCTTCTGTAGAGGTAGCTCTGTCACTAATTAACTTCGTGAACTTAGGTAAGTCACTTAACCTTTTATGCCCTCAATGGCTTCATCTAAAAATGAGAGAACTGAGCAAAATTAATTCTACAGTCCCCTTCCAGCTCTAAAATTCTATTATTCAAATAAGAAAATCACAGGTTTAGAAAAGAAATTTTTAAGTGAAAAGACCTGGTTGTGTCATCATTTAAAAAAAAAATGGACTCAAGAGTACATACACTAAATGTTTAACAGCATTGTTTCAAAAGGTTAATAAGCATTTATTGATCATCCATTATGTGCATACCACTCTACCTGTTGATGTAAAAATATGAAAGAGGGATTATGCATTGTGCATCTAGATGTGTGAATTAAGCTAAATCCTTTAAGAGATTTTTTGGGTTTTTTTTTCCCCAGCAGACCATGAAAGCAAGAACTTTTGGGAGGGATCCTTAATAAAATATAAATCCTTGAGCTCCCAGTCTCGGTGGACAGAAATTTCTGGAGACGTGGCTCAAAAACCTGCATTGTTGACAATAACCCCCAAGTCATTGTTATGTGTAAAAACTAAAATGAAGCCCATTGCCATTGAGTCGATTATGATTCGTAGCAACCCTACAGGACAGAGCAGAACTGCCCCATAGGATTTCCAAGGAGTGGCTGGTAGTTTCAAACTGCCAACACTTTGGTTAGCAGCTGAGCTCTTAACCACTGCGCCACCAGGGCTCCATTTTTCTGTATACTATAGTTTAAAACCCACCGAGTTCAAAATTAATGAATAAGAGAGTCTGTATTATACTGTTATGAAGTAGTATAGGAGTCCAGGGAAAGGAATATTTCTGGCAGATAGAAGAGTTGATGGAAAATCCATAGGAGGTAAGATGGGTGCTTGAATGAATAAGGTTTGGAAAGGGAGACAGAAAAGGCCTGGGACAGGTATTCAATGTGGGGTTTCAGCTTGAGCAAAGGTACACACATGGGAGTGGATGAAATGTAAACGGAGGTCAATAAGAAGTCTCATAGTAGCTGTGATTTTCTTGAATAGAAATAATAGATAAATTGAACTAGATGTACATGTATGGTACAACTAACTTGAAAATGTCTATCCACCAAAGGACAACCATCATAGGAAAAAAAAATGAGTTCAAAAATATTTAAATCCAGTTTAAATGTCAGCTGGCTGAAAAGTGTTTCAGTGATTTTTAGAGTATATATGCAGTTACAAAATAAAATGTAATTATTCCATGCATTAAACCTTCTAGATCTTAATCTAATTCATTTGATTTCTCAAGTTTACAGGTTTATTTCCCTAAGAAACTTTATTTCCCTATAGTACCCACATTATTTTGCTTGTGCTGTTGTTAGGTGCCATAGAGTCAGTTCCAAATCATAGCAACACTATGTACACTATGTACAACAGAACTAAACAATGCCTGGTCCCACACCATCCTCCCAATCGTTGCTATGTTTGAGCCCACTGTGTCAACCTATCTCGTTGAAGATTTTCCTTTTTTTCAATGATCCTCTACTTTACTAAGCATGATGCCCTTCTCCAGGGACTAGAGCCTCCTGATAATATGTCCAAAGCATGTGAGACGAAGTCTCGCCATCCTCACATCTAAGGAATATTATGGCTGTACTTCTTCCAAGACAAGTCCGTTTGTTCTTCCAGCAGTCCATGGTATATTCAATATTCGTCACCAACACCACAATTCAAATGCATCAATTGTTCTTTGGTCTTCCTTATTTGTTGTCCAGCTTTCCCATGCATATGAGGCCATTGAAAATATCATGGCTGGGGTCAGGCGCACCTTAGTCCTCCGAGTGATATCTTTGCTTTTTAACACTTTAAAGAGGTCTTTTGCAGCAGATTTGCCCAGTGTAATAAGTTCTTTGATTTTATGACTGCTGCTTCCCTGGGCATTGATTGTGGATCCAAGTAAAATGAAATCCTTGACAACTTCAATATTTTCTCCATTTATCATAATGTTGCTTATTGGTACAGATGTGAAGATTTTTGATTTCTTTATGCTGAGCTGCAATCCATACTGAAAGCTGTGGTCTTTGATCTTAATCAGTAAGTACTCCAAGTCCTCTACACTTTCAGCAATCAAGTCTGTGTCATCTGCATATCACAGGTTGTTAATGAGTCTTCCTCCAATCCTGATGCCACATTCTTCTTCGTATAGTCCAGCTTCTTGGATTATTTGCCCAGCACACAGATTGAAGAAGTATGGTGAAAAGATACAACCCTGATGCATACCTTTCCTGATTGTAAACCCTTTGGTATCCTCTTGTTCTATTTGAATGACTGCCTCTTTCTATGTACAGGTTCCACATGAGCACAAATAAGTGCTCTGGAATTCCTATTCTTCACTGTTATTTATAATTTGTTATGATCCACACAGTCGAATGCCTTTGCATAGTCAATAAGACACAGGTAAACATCTTTCTGGATTCTCTGCTTTCAGCCACGATCCATCTGACATCATCAATGACATCCCTTGTTCAACGTTCCCTTCTGAATCCAGCTTGAATTTCTGGCAGTTCTCTGTTGATGTAGTGTTGCAACCGTTTTTTAATTATACTCAGCAAAATTTTACTTGCATATGATATTAATAGTATTGTTCAATAATGTATTGAACAATAGTATTGTTCAACAATTTCTGTTGGATCACATTTCTTTGGAATGGGTACAAATATGGATGTCTTCCAGTCAGTTGGCCAGGTAGCTGTCTTCCAAATTTCTTGGCATAGATGAGTGAGCGCTTCCGGTACTGCATCCGTTTGTTGAAAAATCTCAGTTAGTATTATGTCAATTCCGGGAAGCTTGTTTTTCGCCAATGCCTTCAGTGAAGCTTGGACTTCTTCCTTCAATACCATTGGTTCTTGATCGTGTGCTACTTCCTGAAATGGTGGAACACTGAGCAATTCTTTTTGGTACAGTGACTCTGTGTATTCCTTCCATCTGCTTTTGATGCTTCCTGAGTCATTCAATATTTTGACCATAGAATCCTTCAGTATTGCAGCTCGAGGCTTGTATTTTTTCCTTCAGTTCTTTCAGCTTGAGAAATGCCAAGTATGTTCTTCCCTTTGGTTTTCTAACTCCAGATCTTTGCATATTTCATTATAATACTTTACATTGTCTTCTCCAGCCACCCTTTGAAATCTTCTGTTCAGCTCTTTTACTTCATAATTTCTTCCATTTGTTTTAGCTATTCTACATTCAAGAGCAAGCTTCAGAGTCTACGGACATCCATTTTGATCCTTTCTTTCTCTCCTGTCTTTTTAATGACCTTTTTGCTTTCTTCATGTTTAATGTCCTTGATGTCATCCCACAACTCCTCTGGTCTTCGGTCATTAGTGTTCAATGCGTCAAACCTATTCTGGAGATGGTCTCTAAATTCAAGTGGGATATACTCAAGGTCATACTTTGGTCCTCTTGGACTTGTTCTAATGTTCTTCAGCTTCAACTTGAACTTGCACATGAGCAATTGATGATTTGTTCTGCAATCGGCTTCTGGCCTGGTCTGACTGATGATATTGAGGTTTCCTATGGTCTCTTTCCACAGATGCAGTCGATTTGATTTCTGTATATTCCATCTGGCAAGGTCCACGTGTACAGTTGCCATTTGTGTTGTTGAAAAAAAGATATTTGCAACTAATAAGTCATTGGTCTTACAATATTCTATCATGGGATGTCAGGTGTCATTTCTATAACCAAGGCCATATTTTCCAGCTATGGATCACCAATTACCAGTAATTATCAATGCATCTTGATTGCATGTTTGAACAATTTCAGACTGCAGAAGTTGGTAAAAACTTCAATTTCTAAATCTTCGGTATTAGTGGTTGGTGAGTAAATTTGAATAATAATCATATTAACTGGTCCTCCTTGATGGTGTATGTATATTATCCTATCACTGACAGCATTGTACTTCAGGATGAATCTTGACATGTTCTTTCTGACAATGAATGTGATGCTATTCTTCTTCAAAATGTCATTCCCAGCATAGTAGACCATATGTTGGTCTGATTCAAAATAGCCAGTACTGGTGCATTTCAGCTTACTAATGCCTACGATATCTACCTTCAAGCATTCCATTTCATTTTTGACAACTTCCAATTGTCCTAGATTCATACTTCATACATTCCACATTCCAATTACTAATAGATGTTTGCAGGTGTTTCTTCTCATTTTGAGTCTTGCCACATCAGCAGATGAAGGTTCCGAAAACTTGACTCCATCCACATCAAGGTTGACTCTACTTTAAAGAGGCAGCTCTTCCCCAGTCATATTTTGAGTCCCTTTCAACCTGAGGGGTTCATCTTCCAGTACTATACCAGACAATACTCCGCTGCTATTCATAAGGTTCTCACCGGCAAACTTTTTTTTAGAAGTAGACCACCAGGTCCTTCTTCCTAGGTTGTCTTAGTCTGGAAGCTCCGCTGATACCTGTCCTCTTTGGGTGACCCTGCTGGTATTTGAAATACTGGTGCCATAGTTTCCAGCATCATAGCAACATACAAGCCACTACAGTATGACAAACTGACAGACAAGTGGTGGTTTGCCTGTGTATACCTATACATAAAATGATATTTCTATACAGATCATTTTTACACACTCTAACATCTTGGTTTTTCCTCCTAGATGTAGGAAGTGAGAGTTGTTTTTTTTTTTCCCCCCTAAAATCCAAATACACTTTTATTGGGGATTGAATTGTATAATATAAATAATTTTATTTTTTAAACTGACTACTTTACTGATTTCCAATTAAATTCCTTTATGGTCAGAGAATATGCTTTGCGTGATTTGAATCCTGTTAAATATATAGAGACTGCTTTATGGCCCAGAATATGATCTACACTGGTAAATATACTGTGTAGATTTGAAAAGACTGCATATTCTGCTGTCGTTGGGTGGTGTTTTCTATATCTGTATATTATGTCATGTTGGTTGATTATGTTCTGTATAGTTTACTGACTTTTTGGCTACCTGTTCTGTAAATTATTGAGAGAAGGGTGTTGAAATCTCTAACTATAATTGTGGATTTGTCTATTTCTCTTTGCAATTCTATTCATCTTTGCTTCATGCATTTTGAAGCTCTGAAATTAGGTGTGTAAATATTTAGGTTCAACATTACCATGTGATGAATCTACCCCATTATCATTATGAAATTACCTTCTTTATCTCCAGTAATATTCTTTGCTCTGAAATCTACTTTGTGTCTTATCAATATAGCCAATTCAGCTTAATTTTTATTAGTGTTAAAATTGTATATCTTTTTTCCATCCTTTTATTTATTTGCGTATTTATATTTAAAATGTATTTCTTCCAAGTAGCATATTGTTAGGTCTTGCTTTTTAGCCCAATCTGACCATCTCTGCCTTTTATTATGAGTATTTAGGCCATTTAGCTTTAATGTAAAATCCTTGGGTGGTACAAACAGTTAACATATTCAGCTGCTACTGCAAGGTTGGGGGTTCAAGTCCACCCAGAGGTGTCTGGGAAGAAAGGCTTGGTGAACTACTTCCAAAAAATCAGCCATTAAAAGCCCTATGGAACACAATTGTACTGTTATACAATACAGTCTCCACAAGTCAGAATCGACTAGAAGACGACTGGTAGTTACATTTATTGTGATTAATGATATAAAACCAAAGAATCAAACCCTTTGCTGTCGAGTCAATTCCAACTCATAGCAACCCTATAGGACAGAGTAGAACTGCCCTATAGGGTTTCCAAGGAGTGGCTGGCAGATTCGAACTGCCACCCTTTGGGTTAGTAGCCATAGCTCCTAACCACTCTGCCACTAGGGCTCCATTAATGATATACTTAAGTTTAAATCTATAATAATCTTGCTATTAGTTTTCTAAATGTTCCATCTGTTCTTTTTCAGCCCTAATTTTTTGCCTTCTTTTTGGTTAACTAAATATTTTTTATGATTCCATTTTATCCCCTTTGTTGTTAGTTATAACTCTGTTCCGTTATTTTAGTCGTTGCTTTAGAGTTTATAGAATAAATCTTTAACTTATCGCAGTCTACCTCCAAGTGATGTTATACAACTTCCTATATCACATAAGAACCTTACAGAAAGTGTACTTCCAATTCTCCCTTCCAGACCTTTGTGTATTATTATTGTACATCTTACTTTTGCATGTTATAAATGTCACATTACATTATTGTTATTTTGGCTTAAGCAGTTAATTATCTTTTGATGAGATTTAAATAATTTTTAAAAAATCTTGTGTATTTACCCATGTAGTTAACATTTCCAGTGACTTTCCTCCCTTGTATTCATCACTGGTTTTTATTAACTTTCATTATGTGCCTTGGTGTGGATTTCTTCATATTTCTTCGATTGGGATTTGTTAAGCTTCTTAATTCTGTGAATTTATAGTTTTAATTAAATATAGAAAAATTTTTACCATTTATCTTTAAATATTTTCCTGTCTCTCCTTCTCCTTTCTTTCAATGACCCCAATTACATGTATATTGAGCTGCTTGAAATTATCCACAGTTCACTGATGTTCTGTTCAGTTTTTTATGGTCTTTTTTCTGTGTGTTTCACTTTGAATAATTTCTATTGTTTATGTCTTCAAGTTCACTAATCTTTTCTTCTGCCATATCTAATCAACCATTAATCTTTTTTGATGTGTTATTCAACTCACACATTATAGTTTTCGTCTCTAGAAGTTTGATTTAGATTTTTTAATATTTTTCATGTCTCAATTTTTTAACATACGGAATATATTTGTAAAAACTGCTTTAATGTTCCTGTATGCTAATTCTAACATCTGTATCAGCTCTAGATCATTTTCAACTAATTGATTTTTCTCCTCAATGTTATTTGCATACCTGATAGGTTTTGATTGGATGTAGACATTATGAATCTTTCTTGGTGGGTGCTGAATAATTTTGTATTCCTATAAACATTTCTGGGGTACTTTTGTATTCCTATAAATAGCTTTTGAGTCATTTCTTGGACAAGTTAAGTTACTTGAAAACAACCTGACCCTTTAGGGTCTTGGTTTTATGATTTGTTAGATAAGTCTGGAGCAGTGCTCAACCTAGGGCTAATTGTTCCTCACAATTAAAGCAGGAAACTTCTTTGTACTATGTATTTGTATCACACAGTATGTAATACATTCTAGGTATTTGTACTTTGTATTATGTAGTGTTTTCAGTGGCACATGAATCATGAAGCTTTCCAGTCTGGCTGGTAGGAACAGTCACTATTCCTGACCCTGTGTGAGTGCTATTACCTCTAATCTTTTCAGATGGTTCCTTCTTCAACCTCGGGTAGTTTCTTCACATGTCTGTGCTGATCAGTACTCCATTGAATACTCGAGAGGGACCCTCTGCAGATCTTTGAAGGTCTCCGTCTGTTTAGCTCTCTCCTTCCCAGGACTCTGTTTTATCAATTCTCACCCTCTTGGTTTCCCAGGCTCTCAGCATCATCTCCTCAATAAAAGAGTCCACCAGGCTCCACCTGGTTTCCCCCTCCCTGCACCATGGCCTAGAAATTTTACAAGAGAACAAAGTGGGGAAATTGTAAGGCCTGCCTTGTTTATTTCTCTACTCTCTGGATCACTGTCTTTTATTATCTGATGTCCAATGTCTTCAAACTTATTTCATACATTTTGCCCAGTTTTAGTTGTTTCAGGTGGAAAGGTAAATTTGGCCCCTGTTACTTCGTTTTCACTGGAAGCAGAAGTCCCATTTCAAATGGGTTACTTTAAATAAATAACAAAGATTAAAAATTACTTGACTTGATATCTTTAATTTTATTTTTGAAGACTTATATGGGAATAACAGCTTTTACTATAACCATAGAAATAACAGATTTGGTTTATAATACAGTTCTCACTAAAGTCTTAATACAATAAACATAGAGAATATTTTTCAAATACAACTTTTCTCAGATTCTGACAGAACAACTACCATCACTCCCCTGTAGTGTTGGGGGGGTATTTAGAACACCATGACAAGCAAGATAATTTTTAAAATTATTCCCCAGGTGATTCTATGATTCCATTGTGACATCATTCATCTCCTTCCCCAAATAATGACTACTAATATATTGTTTTTAAGATTATAGGATTTTCTAATAAATAATTAATATGCGGCAGAATATTATATTTTCCTGAAAAGTATAAAACAAAACCATAACATTACTGTAAAAAATCATCTTTTTGATTGAGCAAACTATTATCTAAAATAAAATATAAAAGTTTACTGCCTTGTATAAATTCATAAGAAGAAATGCCAATGTAATTAGAACTCCTAACAGAAAAAACTGTAATTCATATATACAACGTCAGGCTTCAAGAGTTATCAAAGATGAAACTCAGTTCCTACCTTTCATGAGGTAAAGGTATAGTAAAAGTATAAGAAATGTTATCTTATGACCTCTACTCTAAAAAAATATTTACAATCTACAGTTTTGTTTGAAGATGTGTTTGGCAATATAATCAGCACAAGCTTATTGACAATATAATCAATACAAGCTTTATTTTCAATGCTAATATCTTGTTGTATCTAAATGTCAGAAAAAATTCTATTGTCCATACTGCATTCTACAGACAACCTTATATATAATGCGTGAAAACTGTAGTTCTGCAATCACTGTAAAAGTCTCCATAGCATTTTTAAAAGAAAGCTTATACAAATTTTAGAGAACTCATATTTATCTCATTTTTAAGAAAGGTACAAAAAGTAAACATAGGTGCAGATCATTGCTTTTTTCTGTTCTTTTTTTTCTTTTTTAATCCAAGTAATGCGTGAGCATAGTTTTAAAAGTAAAACAGTGCACAAATGCATTTAAAAAAAGACCATGGCCTCTACCCCACCACTTCCCACTCCCAAAGTCCTGTCCTCAGCTATAACCATTTTCAATTCCCTTATCTGCTTCTCCTCAAATTTACCTCCATGTTTCTAAATAATAAATATTTTAAATAAATACTACTTTTTATTTACTAAGTTATTATTTTTGTACTTCATATCATTTTAAGTGAGAATTTAGCTCTTCTTCACCACCACCTTCAACTTCTTCCCTTCTACGCACCCATTTGGTTACATAAGTAATCAGTATTTACATAATTTTGACCATGTAATATTGTTCACTGTTGAGCCAAATAATGTACAGGGATTATACTTCCTTTACTACCCATTTTTTCATTAGTTATTTGTCTTGATTGCTTAGATTTCCATGAATTGTACTAAATTTTCTAAATGTTTCCATAGATCTGTCAAATATCAATAATATTTTTCAGATGTTTAAACCCCAGGATAATCTCTTAGTTTCATTTATTTTTATCCTGAAGACCTCCCTCCAAGGGCTCCCCATCACCTCTTCAAATCCATCCTAGCTGCTCTCCAGGCATGCAGCACTTCTGTCATCTTCTAACAGTCAAACTAAATGGCTCTGACAGTACCTGCCAGGCCAATATTTGAATTGGTATTTTTGTCTACCATGACTGGCAACATCCAGGTTTTCATAAGTACATGTAATTACTTTTATGTTGTCTATGAGGAGGCATGTGAAGAACTCCCACCACTTAACAAATATACATAGGGCACATAATTAGAATAGCTACTATTTATTGACCTTACTGTGTGCCATGGACATTGCCAAGTACTGACATACAGTGCATCATTTATCCTTATCTCCATTTTACAGATGAGGGGACTGAGATTCAGAGACATTTGATAACTTATCCAATTTCCCATAGATAAAAACAAAGTTGCCATCCATTCATGGTGACTCCATGTGTTTCAGTGCTCCACAGTATTTTCAATGGCTGGCTTTTTGGAAGTACATTGCCAGGCCCTTCTTCTGAGATGCCACTATGTGGATTCAAACTGCCCATCTTTTGGTTAGTAGCATTTGCACCATACATGGATTCTATAGCACATGGCCACACAGATAGAGTAGTAAAACCCAGTTCAAAACCCATGTTTTATCCCACTTCTAAAACATGCTCATAATCATTTCACTATACTGTCTCCACAGTATGTGAAGCATAGTTCATTTCTGATTGCTGCAAGAGAAGAAAGGGCCTAGGAAAGAAATTGAAAGCTTGTGTCCCTTAAAGAAACAGTCCAGTCCCAGCTTTGACGATCACTAGTTAGACAGTCTTGGACAAGTCACATGACACCTAATAATAATAACAGTAATAATAATAATGATTATGAGAGCCAACATTACTGAACATGTATGCCTAGTAGGCACTTTTGCATGTTTTATGTAATTTTAGTCCACAGAATCTTTTGATGTAAGCATTATTATCATCATTATTAGTCTCATTTTACAAATGGGGAAGCATATCTTGAGGTCCCACTTTCCTCACCTTTCATGTGAGTGAGTTGAACTAGATTATCTCTAAAGTGTCTCTTTCTAAAATGCATTACTTTGAAAACAGTTACAAAGGAAAACCTGCAAGTGCATATTGGCTTTGCACAACTCAAAGACAAAATTACTAATTATAGAATTTTCAAGCTGAAAGAAAATTCAGAGATCACTTCTAATTGCCTGGTTTTTCAGATGAAGAAACTGAGGCTCAGAAAAATATTAATTGGAACTCTCAAAACCACATAGCTAGTGGAGACTAAGACCCAAATGTGAAGATTCTCAATAAAGTGCTTTCTCTTAAATTGCAGAAAACAGGGAAATGGCACAAAGAGTGAATGTTGGGAGGGTGGGGGGAGTCAAGGCAGGGAGACTAAAGAGTAAACCGTGTAGAAATCCCTATCATCATTCATTCATTCATTCATTCAGCTAACTGAGGCCTACAATAGTGAATACAACAGTATTCTACCGTCAGAAAAGTTCAACATCTAATAAAAACAAGTAGCTTAAGAAATTATTTTGAAACATTATAATAAATGTAATAATTTCCAGTCATAGCCCAGAAAAGAGAGTTGGAAGTGCAATTCTGTTGTTAGGTATCATTGAATCATTTTCAACTCATAGTGACCCCATGTAACAGACTGGAACTTCCCCATAGGGTTTTCTTGGCTGTCATCTTTACAGGAGCGGATCACCAGGTCTTCCTCCCATGGAGCCACTGGGTGGGTTCGAACTGCCAACTTTTACAGTTAGCAGTCAAGCACTTAAAACCCTTTGTGCCACCAGGGCTCCTTGAATGTGTAATTGTTGTCATTAGGTGTCTTTAAGTCAGTTCCTACTCATAAAACAGAATGAAACACTGCCCAGTCCTGCACCATCCTCACAACCCTTGCTATGTTTGGGCCCATTATTGCAGCCATTGTGTCAATCCATCTCATTGAGGGTCTTCCTCTTTTTCACTGATCTTCTCCTTTACCAAGTACGATGTCTTTCTCCAAGAACTGGTCCCTCTTGATAACGTGTCCAAAGTACTTGAGACAAAGTCTCACCATCCTCGCTTATTCCAAGACAGATTTGTTCTTTCTTCTTGCCGTCCATAGTATATTCAATATTCTTTGCCAACATCATGATTCAAATGCATCAATTCTTCTTTGATTTTCCTTATTCATTGTTCAGCTTTTAATCTATATGAAAAACCAAAAATAA
>NW_004444092.1:1078479-1084142 GCF_000243295.1 Trichechus manatus latirostris
TTTGCTTTTTAACACTTTAAAGAGTCTTTTGCAGCAGATTTACCCAATGCAGTATGTTTGTTTGATTTCTTGACTGTTGCTTCCATGGGCGTTGATTACAGATCCAAGGAAAACGATGTGTAATTAGGCAACTAGAATTTGAAGTACTCATAATGGAACTCTCAATTTTACTCACCTATCATCTGGACTTTGCTCTCACAATAAATGGCACCACCATTCAACCAATTACTCATGCCAAAAATTAGGAACCACTTTTAAGTCCCTCACATCCTATATGCAATCCATAAGTAATCCTCTTGATTTTACTTCCATGATATACTCCAAATATGTCCTCTTCTCTCCTTCTCCATTTCCACAACTCTTGTATAAGCCACCATATTCTCTTTTCTGTAATAATATAGATTGCTTAAGAGTCTCCTTTCTTCCTAGCAACCAGAATGTCTTTAAAAGCAAGTGAATCAAATGATGTCACTCCCTTTCTGAAGCCCACCAATGGTCAAAAGAGCCTTTTATCTGTACTTTATAACTGAATTTATTAAGTGCTTTCCCAGGTAAACCCAAGAAAGTACAACTAGCATCCTTAGTCAACTGCAACCTACTAGTAAAAACAGCCATTCATGACTTCAGTTACCAGAATAGGTGGCATGGTACAGTCCTTTAGTACAGCAGACAACAGCAGTAAAGTGTACTGATAGTTGGATCTTCAGAATGCAATGACAAGAATAGAAATAATCTAAAACCATTTTCTTATTACCCCAAAATCCACTCTCTGTCACCGATCTTTGTTTATCATGTACTGAGGGGATCAACAATTAAAGTTCAGATACTATGTATTATTATACACATTTATAAATGTGAGTACAATCCCGCAACAAGAAGATAAACTCTCCTTATCCTACAGCTTAAAGCACATTTACAGGGCTAGAAAGAAGAAAATGCAGAGATGAACAAAGAAGCATGATCTTAACACTCTTTATAAATCAACAGTAAGCACACAATTACAAGGGTGATTGCTATTACACAAGTGGAGGTATAGGGTGTTTGAGGAGAAGTGAAGAGACAATGACTGTATGAGCAATGGATTATCTAAACTGACACCTGAAGAATAAATATCAGTTACCAGAATTACCTGGGTGAAGGGGAGGGCTGTGGGAACAAAGGAGAAAGTACCAGCAGAGGAAGCAGCATGACGGATGAAAGACGAACGGGACGTGATTCTGCCATCACATACTGCCTTAGTCTTTTCATATCCACCATCTTTGAAAAATCCATCATTTATCCATCACCATAATTTTTTTTAATATATTACTAAAATTTTACCCTGTCAAAAAAGGTCTTGCCTGACCACCCCCCCATCTTAAAGAACACCCCAGTCACTCTCTCTTTCTCCTCATCTTGCTTGATTTTTCATCCTAGCACTTACTACCACTTGAAATGGTATATATTGATTCGGGGTTTTTGTTTTGTCTTTATTCCCCTACTAGACTGTAAGCACCATAGAGCAGGGTCTTGGTTTGTTCTTGTTTTTCTTTTTCTTTTTCTGTTTATTGCTGTATCCCAGACACCAAAAACAGCATCAGTGCATATCAGGTCCATATGATAGGAACCCTGGCTACCTAATGTCAGTCTCTATTTTAATTTAGTAGCCAAGAGTAATAAACAGACTATCATCAAGGGCTTACACTGAAAAACAGTTTTAGTGAATTTTTCCAGAAATCCCAGGTGAAGAATGCAATTCTGTCACGTATCTCTTCATTATTTCCACTGATTGTTTTTTTGATAGAAATCTAAAGATGGCAAAACCCTAGCTTTATTCAAACCTAAGTCAAAGATATAAATGTCACAAAATACATAATTTGATCCACATAGCCTGTGGTGTGCATCTCTATATCTGTCCCTATTTTAACTTCAGCTGGGTCTAAATGATATCAAGGCACCTGGATTTTAAAAAATGTAGTCAATTACCAAGCCTTTTTGAACATTGCATTTCATATGTATTGATTTGTGTATGTTTCTATATTAAATGGTATGTAGACAAAGCAAACTGGGTGTTGACTTTTTTCCTTTTTGTTTGTTTGCTTGTTTTATTTTTCATACAGTAATATTTGTGCCACGCAAAATAAGTGTCAAGATAGACAAAAATACTGTCAAAAGCCCTAATTTATTAGGTACAATGACCTGCATAGTAGTTTTTAACTTACCAGTAACTTTGAGCAAATGATTTGACCAAGTCTTAGTTTCTTCATTAATCAGGGGTGAAAATGCCTACCTGGCATAGTGCTGTGACAGGAGTAGAATGGTAAAATGGATCTGAAAGCATGTCAAATATGTGAGAGTGTTATAATTTGTAAATGTAAGATATTGTTGTTTTATGTATCTCTTCTTTGGCTTACACAGATAAATAATAGGCTTTTCCTCTCCAAATTCTCAGGAAATTGCAATAACATCTCTTTCCTTTTATATGCTATGCTTTTATATGAAAGATTATGAAATGCCTTAGTTCCAGAGCCTCCTATCCCATTAGCTACCAAGCAGCTCTTACAAAGTAGCTTAATGCATCAATGTGGCTGGGAGATTATTAGTGGTGCAGAGGATTGTTCCCTAGAATCTACAACTTCTTTATATCGAAAGGTTTCCAACCTAGTAGTAAATGTGTGATTCCATTTTGTTATCAAAAAAAAAAAAAAATTCACAATCACTTTATTAGGAAATGGAATGTTTTCAATGCTTCTTTTATGGCCATGAAAGGTACCAGAGCCTTTTTTTAAAAATCACATTACTTTTTGCCAAGTGGTATTTTCATAATTATTCTCTTTAAGGCACCAGTATCTGTTTAGAATCCAGTCTGACCTCTATGTTTAATAATAACTTGGTAAAAAAAAAATGTACAGTGGAGAAATTCCATCTATACAATGATAGTTTGATCTGTAAAATAACGCCTATATTGACTTTTGTGTGTTTTCAATGACTTGGCTGATGTTGTTTTTCATTAAATTAATACTTTTTGGCATCATGAAAACACAACACATTGTTAACATTTGGTCAAAATTAGAAGTGAATTTTCTTGTTTGTTTGTTTATTCTGGAGCTGAGTCCTCTGGTTTCCCTAGGTTAATTTTCAAGGTCAGTGAACTGAGGCATACTTCTAACAGAGCCTACAGAGAGAATTTTAAAATGTCCCCTCTCTCACCAGCTCCGCCTTTCTCCCCTTGGCACCAAAATCCTGATTAACTTCTCCCTCTCAGCATCGTGTCGAGGTGACCAGAGTGCGTGCCTGGAGAGTGCGTGCCTGGAGTGAGCAGCAGCCTGAAGAAATAGAAAACCAACGCTGTGTGGCTCTATTTGCAATTAATTTGCTATTTTAGTCAAGAAAAATTTTTTTTTCTCTCTGATTACAGAAGTATGTTCATTGTGGTACAAAATTTATAAAATACAAAAAAGTCTAACTAAGTAAATAAAAATTACCTACAAATGCAGTAGCCAGAGATAGCCATGCTGTTGTTGTTAGGTGCCATCAAGTCAATTATTGATCTGTTCATTGGGTTTTCTAAGCTGTAATCTTTAAGGAAGCGGATCGCCAGCTCTTTCTCCAGCAGAGTCACTGGGTTGGTTTGAATCACCAACCTCTGGGTTAGCAGCTGAGCACTTAACCATTGTACCCCCAGGGCTTCCTGAGATAGCCATAAACAATACTAAAATTTCAATTTGGTGTTTCCTTACTAATTCTTCATGAGGATGCACACTACCTTGAATCAAGAACCCTATGTTAATTCTTCTGATATTTCACCTAATGTTGATTTTTTTTTATTATTTTGGAATAGCAGATTGCTTTTCCTTCTTAAGTTCTATGAGGTGGGTTCTTAGTTTAGAAGACATATATGTTAACAGTTACCCATCATCAATAAAATATATTGCTGACAGAACCTGTATGGGGAAAAGAGATTAACTAGGAAGATAACTCCAATATTAGGCTGAGGACAACCAGATATAAAGCAAAAAGGAGGACAAGTGAGCTCCAACTGAAAATAAACAATAATAGCAGGAAAAGTATGTGGGATTTGAAGTCACACAAATGTGGATACTTGTCTCTGCTCCACCACCTCGCTGTTGTGTGACCTAAAGCAGGTTACTTAATTTCTCTGTGCCTTCCTTTTCTCAACTGTATAAACAGGAATAATAGCAATGCCTACCTGAGATGTAAAAGAGTTAATACATGTAAAGCACTTAGAACAGTGCCCTTCAGACAGAAAGCACTCAGCAAATCTCAGCTACTGGTGATAGCAGCAGCGTAATATTTATCAGCCACTGAGCTAAATGTTTTACATACATTGCCTCATTTACTCCTACACTATCCTATAAAGTAGGATTAAATGAGAATGTACCCAGAACACTTTATCATTCATAAGCTTGAATAACAAATGAGAAAACGGAGGTTTAGAAAGATTCATTATCTTGTCCAGGGCCAAAGAATTTGTGAGTGATAGAGGACTCTCACCCAGGGCTTCTGGCTGGCTGCAAATGGCATTATGTCTCACAGAACAGCCTGGGGACCACCATCAGCAAAATCAGAATCTCTGGAATGGGGCCCGAGAAGCTGCAGGTTTGATAAATTCCCTAGGTGGGTTTTAGGTCCCGGAGCACAGCTTTTTGCTACACAGTGGTCTACGTGGGAAAGTCTCTTTCTGCCATTTTTCCAGAGGAGCTCTAACTTCAAAACCTCAATTTAAGCTCAAAAACCGCTAAATTTTAGGTAGAGCACTGTACAAACAAGATTTCAGAAAATACCAAAGAATAATCCTGCAGCAGGTGAGAATACTGCTCAGGAAGAGACCAAGAGGGGTACAAAGGAGGGACAAGGCTGCAGCCTCCTTTCCCGCCTGAAGATGTCTGTTTGCATGTGATTGATTTTTATCTTACACTTGATGGATTGATACACAGATTTAATTATATCATGTGTTGTCCCATCAATACTGCTTTGCAGCTATTTTACATTCAGCCTGGGTGCCAGATTGAATTAAATAGTTTTTTTAAAGCCTATAAAGCAGGAAAATATCTTTCCCTGGTTGGTATTTTTTACATACTGGTTACTAAGAGTCTGTAAGCTAAAGCGGGTTGTAAAGTTCATTTGCTAGTGAGGAAGCCAATTTGATTTTTATGGCTATTAATTTTTTTATGGAGCACAGAGCAGAATTACTGGTGTGGCTCCTAACGTGGACACTTCTGCCTCTGATGGGATTGAGGACACCTGCATTTGGGAGGCAATTATCCTGACCATTCCTGAGGGAACAAAGGATCCTCTGCAAACAACTTCCAATCCTCATGAGAAGATTCAACCATATGCAGTCATACAACTAATATAAGACACATAAAATTATTGTTGTTGATTTAAAACCAGATGTTGTATATAATAGGCTTCAAGTAACAGCAGATAAGAGTGAGAAGGGCTTGACCATTTAAGAAAAGTCATTGTCACAGCTGAGCCATCCCAAATGGAAATTCATTCATGATCTTTCTTGAGTGCCTACTATGAGTCATGCACTCTTCTACCAATGAAGTTTATAGCAGGGGGGAAAAGGAAACAGGTAAAGGGCCTGTGTTCACAGATCTCATATTCCACTGGGGAGACAGGGAGAGAATAAAAAATAAATATTGTATGATTCTACA
>NW_004444092.1:1084779-1087244 GCF_000243295.1 Trichechus manatus latirostris
TACAGCTGTGAAGCATTTACTATGTGCCAAGCATTATACCAAGCACCTTACAGGCCTTAATAGGGTGGTAGGGCAGATGTCATTATCTCCATTTACTAAAAAGGGATGAGACCCAGATGGGTTTCTGAAAGCCTAAATTCACACCTCTGTTTGGTGCCGAAGCTAGGACTAAAATCAAGTTTCCTAATCTCCATTCCAGTTCTCCTTAAACTACAGCATTCAAAACTTTAGGTTAAATTTCTATCTTCTTTTGAGGCAAAAAGAGGTCACATACATCCCAGAAGAAATATATCTCATTGCTAAATGAACCTGAAAAAGCTATATAACTTATATAACTTAACCTCCTGCCTTCAGACAAGTAAATTAGTATTACCCTCATTTATACACGAGGCTTTCACCAACAGAGTTCAATTAGCCCAGGAAACAGGCTAGTAACTTTATAGTACAAGACCAGATGTCTGAAGAGATGATCCCTGGAGTCAGAGAAGGAGTCCCTGGGTGGTGCAAATGGTTAACACACTTGCTTCTAACCAAAAAGTTAGAGGTTTGAGTCCCCAAGAGGTGCCTCAGAAGAAAGGCCTGATGATCTAGTTCCAAAAAGTCAGTCACTGAAAATCCTGTGGAGCACAGTTTTATTCTGACACACATGGGGTCGCCATGTGTCAGAACTGACTCAATGGCAACTGTTTTTGTTGTTTTGTTTTGTTTTCTAATGAGAGACTGTTAGCAGGGCTGTGAAGGTTGGAAAAGGTTTGAATGGTATTCTTTCCTCACACCTCCTCCATGAGACCATCTATTCTATCGACTCACCTCCTCCCTCATGCCCCCTCAGGCCTCACTCTGGTCCCATCCAAGGAAGTCCTCACGGTGACCTGCAGAAACCCTACAACGGCCCTCTCTCTCCTGTCTACGCTTTCAGAATAAGCCTCTCGAGGCATGTGCTGCTCACCAGAATGGTTGTCCAACTTTTACACACTAAGATCAAGAATCTTATGCATCTACCCTTATCTCAGCAGTCTAATTCATAGATCTTAAAGAAGGAAGGACCTCAGTATTCTCCTAGACCAGTATCCTTCATTTATAAGTGAGAACTCTGGGACCCAGACAGAATGTATGGCATGGCTAATTTGTTTTAGAACCAACTAGAACCTGAGTTTCCTGCTGAGTCAAATGTGCTTTGCACTCCTCTACACTGATTATTTGGTTCTTAATATTAGAAAAGAAAGGATTTCTAATATTAATATTTGGGACATCTGCTACAAGTTTATAGAAGAGATATTTGGGAAGAGTTTGACTTTTTGATATCTCTCAACTCATACCACCTTAGCCAGTCATCTACTCTGCCCATCCATATAGTAAGTTCGTTTTCAGCACACTTTTCATGATGACTGGTTTTCTCTACATCAACTGAACAATGTGCCTACAGCACATTTTCTAGTTTTATGCCATCAGCTGTAGATGCTGATGAAGACTGAGCTAAGTCAGGATTGTTTTCCTATATATAATCAGATACATTTCATAAATAATCAATGATTGTTTCAAAGTGCTCTAAAATCATCAACTTACTTTTGACAAGATCATCATAATTAACATCATTTTCAATTTTAAAGTGACAATATTGTGACTCAAAGTAGGAAAGACCACATATTTAGCTGGTGGAAATGAGAAGACAGATTAAATTCAAGCCATTCTTAGCTTGATATGAATTATTCTGGATCATTTTTTCTAATATAGGGAAAGAAGGAGATAATAATAAAAAAAAATTACAATATTTATTGATAACTGACTATGTGCCAGAATATGTCATAGCTCATTTAATCCTTACAACATCCCTATAAACTAGGAAATGAGTATTATCGTCATAATACAAGAGAAAATCAAAACATAGCAGTATTAAATAATCCGTGCAAAGTAATAAATTTAGCAAATGGCAAAGCCTTGAACACAGGCAGTCTGATCCCACAGTCCACACTTAACCACTCTACTCTACTGGCAGGTAAGCCCTTTCTTGCCAGCGTGAATAATGGGTCTTGGTAAATATAAATCCCTGTCATAACTCCTAACTAGTCTCCCTATCTCCACTGTTCTTTTTAAAATACAAACCTAATCATTTCTCTCTTGACCTTCATATACAGATCATGTCCACACCTTTGTTCATGTTGTGCCTCCTGCCTTGAATTGAGGGGATTCAATTCTATGGTAGACAGATTTTGGTTCCCTAGTGTAATGTATATGGATATGTTACTTTATATAGCAAAAGGGACTTTGTATATTTAATTGTTGTTGTTGTCTGGTGTTGTCGAGTCAGCTCCGACTCATAGTACCTTATGTATAACAGCATGAAATGTTGTTTGGTCCTGCACCATCCTCACAAATTGTTGCTATGTTTGAGCCCATTGTTGCAGCCACTGTGTCAGTCCATCTCATTGAGGGTCTTCCTCTTTTTCACTGACCCTCTACTCCAG